>NW_019722446.1:112046-115078 GCF_002891405.2 Cryptotermes secundus | reverse complement strand
TTTTGTGTATTTCCATCTACTCGTGCTAACTATGCCTCTGTGCTGTTAAGTTTTCACGTAAATAAACACGAATTGAATTTAACTGAATTATTATTACTGTGTTGCCTGATTTTGTCTCTGTTTTTGTGCACGTGTTTGTATTGTATGTCCCTTTGCTTATGTTATATTACCATTGGCCTTTTGGACTGTTGAGCTCTCAAATGATGAATTATTGTTATTATTATTACTATTATTTTGATTTGATTGAATTATTATTAAGGTATAAACTGAAAGCGGCCTCCGTAGTCTAGGGGTAACGTTCCCACCTCGTGACTCAAGGTACGCGGGTTCAAACCCGGCGGAGGTCGTGGAATTTTTAAGGGAGGAAAAATTCAGGGAACAAGTCCTCCGGGAGGGACTTTAAGCCGTGGGTCCCGTGTCGTAGCTTTAAGGAACGTAAAAGAACCTCATGTCCCAAGGGGACCTCTGAGCCAAATTCAGGACATTTCCCGCCCAACAGTAGTCTCTAACGCCTCTGGTAGATGAGGGAAGCATCGAGATACCGCTGGGCCAGTAGAGGCCGAACTCGCTGGCTGCGTCGGGACTGATGGCACGCACCAGTACCGGTAGGGTATAGAGACTGGTAGAATATCACAGGGGGACGCACAATGGACCAACAGTTGGTCTAAGTGCATGGGGAAACCCACCCTCTCCAATAACAACAACAAGAAGGTATAAACTGCCTTATTTTTATTTTGTTTGTAAGTGTCGTGTTGTTGTTTCATTCATCTTACTAATGCTAACTTTGTAAATGGCTACTGGGCTGTTAAGTTCGCATGTAAACAAATTGGAATTGAAGTGAATTGACCTGTTATTTTTCGGTGCGCCCATTTTGCCAACGCGGCCTAGGATAACGTGATAAGGTGGTCTATGCGTTATACGAGGGCGCATACTGAAGGACCTTGACAAAGGAAACATTGTAACGAGTGAAAGGTATCGAAGAGACATGATTATCTCATCTTGAATGGTTTTCCTCCTATAGGGCTTAAGTCATAAAGATAATTCACGAACACATCGAATTTACTTTCCAGTTGTGTGAGGTTAACAGATAAACTTTTGAAATAGAGTTTATGAACGGGTACATTGATACAGCCGACCGATACTGTACTCTCCATGCTCTTCCATCTGCGGTGGGGACGTGGGCTTCGAATAAGAGGAGGGAACCGGAGTTACGAGGGGGAACATATCTTTGTTCTATTCTTCAAGATTTATTTAATATATCGAGATTATTTTTTGTAACTGACCCTCTATATTTATCATAATAGTTTCCTTAATAATTAACCATCAGACGCGTTCTCCGTTTTTTATCCATTCTAGTGCATTTTAGTTCGTAGTTTGTGAGCCGTCGCCGTTTGCATGATCTCTAATATCTCCTCCATGGTCTTCTCCGCTAGTGATGTATATATCATAAGTTCGAGAAATGTGTTATTTTAAACAGTAAGATATTTATTCCTGGTCAATGCTTTCTTATTAAATGTGTACATCTGAAATATTGTAGCATGTAGAACCGTTGCTAGGCAACGACCTGAAGATAAACAACGAAACATTTGCTGATAGGCAAACGGATTCTTAGTAAGTACGTACAAGCAGCCGTTAGTGAGTAACGCTTTCGCAAACAAACATGTTCGCATGGAAACGATTGGCGTACAAAATAAATTGTGTTATTAGTGGGACAAGTTTAGAAGTTATTGAGTTGTAAGGGAGTCTAGTCGGTGCTATTGAAGAATCTCCACTGTTAGAAGCCGTTACCAGGGTCACGACTAGTGACAGCAGACGGAAAAGACATAGCGTGTGCTGTAGTGATTTGTGAAGTGTGGATATTAGCGATGGCGCCATAATTTGGTGTAGTCACGAGTCATGTGTTAAAATGATCAATAAATCCAATCTCCAAGCAAAGACACATGACAATATATTCTGGTACTTGACGTCATTTACAAGAAATATTGACAAAACACGCCACCGACATATGCATTCAAACACAACTTATTTTATTTGTTATTTGTAGTACACAGCATCAGGAATGCGTAAAGATCTTTGGTGGGAACAAAAATAATGAAAAAGTCCATCAGTAAGATCTCGACCTAAATGGGATGATAATACTAAAATGGATCCTAGAAAAATAAAATGGTCTGATATGGAGTGGATTCTTCTGGCTAAGGATAAATAACAGTAGTGGGCTCTTGTGAACAGGGTAATGACGTTTTGGACTGCATAAAATATTGGAAAATTCTTGAATGGCTGAACGACTGGTAGCTTTTTAAGAAGGACTGGGTTCCAAAGATGGCATTAGTTAGATGGTATACAGCGTCGCTAGACTACAAAGGACTTAAGAATGCACAACATCGAATAACTGGATGACAGTAAACAAAGAATGGTAAAACATGCAGAAGGAAGCCGTCGTGACCGAACTTAAAATATAAGAAAGACAGCTTGATAGGTTAGCTCAGTTGGTATTAGGGAAAGACTACTGGCTGGATGGCCTGGTTTTGATTCCCTGCAGGGACAGGATTATTCTGTCCTCTATACTGTCCAGACCTGCTCTGGGGCCCACCCGGCTTCAGGGGATAAAGCGACTGGGACGTCAAGCTGACTACTCCCCTTAATCTTGTGTCGAGATCAAGAATGATGGAGCTATACCTCCACTCCCCCAAATTTCTTCATGTCACACTGCTTACGTAATTAAGCACAGAGACAGCTTTACCTTTTACTTATTAAGCAGATGATCATAAACGATTCGGACGAACATGTTACTTCCATCTTCAGGGTATAAGTATGCCACCGAATTGGTTGTAATCATTTACAAGATTACATGTTGCCATAACCCAGAAAACCATAATCTGAGAAGAGTTTCACCATTACGAAAGCATGTCTCTTTCTACAGCTACATGCCTAGCCCATCGAATGTCTTAATTGGAACTACTAGATGCATACTATTAGAGCTGTAAAAATCACAAAGTTCCTTTTCGTGCGTGTCCCACTACGTCCCCCCCCCC
>NW_019722446.1:10988-111981 GCF_002891405.2 Cryptotermes secundus | reverse complement strand
GAGCTAAATCTGTGTGTGAAGTACTGCAGTTGAAGACCCTGGATGGATACACACTGACGAGGACATTCATCACTCGAGCTTGAGTAACTGCTTTGTCAACAATCAGGTGAAACAAATAAATGCGCTCGACAATGCAGCTGTTTACACCAGCGCAATTGTGGTTTCGTTTGAGGTTCACGTCCCACACAGTCTGTACACCTCTCACGGTTAGAGCAACAGCGACCTACGGCGCAACTTACAGACTCGACAGTGACGTAGGGTAGCTCGTATCCCCACAACCTGTGTACAAAATTACTGTCACGTGTATTAGTGACTACAGACGGGGTTTGGATTGGTGAATGGATATACTGACCACGTACAGATCGTAACTACGAACGACTATAATATTATTCCTGATTTCCACTCTAAAAATCACTCCACACTAAGTGTTCTCAGTCTATTTTCACTAGTCTTTATTTTGTAAATGCTCTCCATAATAGCTTTTCCTCTACAATGTTTTCACAAGACATTTCCTGGTAACGAATCTTAGCGATGGAAAATTTTCCGTTACTACCCGATTAATACTCCATAACTAAACAATCAACTGCTCTCCAATGCCAATTGTTTTCAAGATAACTCCTCAGCACGTACCACGCAGAAACACAGTCTCTCTTGAAGAAATCAGTCTTCTGGGATATGGCGCCGTGTAGATATTGTGTTAAGTGACGTTTCGGAGGAACTTATCGCCTCCATCTTCAGGGTAGAAGAAAAAAAAGAAAATCCGCAAGCGAAGAACCAGCTTGAGCAACTGCCAATAGACTAAACATTAGTCTTCATAGTCACAGCCGTGAAAACCTCAAATCTTACACAGTCTCTCTTGTTGAAGCGTGTTTACTGCTGGCACATTGCTTCGAAACGGGTTACATAACCCCATTGTTCTATTGCTGCGTGCGTGTATGTTGCGGGCGTTACATAGCAAAGGCCGCTGTTTACAGAATCACCTCTTAGCAACGGGTCTATAAGCCACAATATATTTGTCATGTTGTTTCGCGGCAATGTCAGTACCTGGACTACACAGCAGTAAGATGATTCATAAACTTGAAAGGATCTGGAAGGAAACTGCTGTAGCCTAATTGAAGTATCATCACAGCATTTTGCCAAGAGAGACAGAGGAAATACACGAAAAAAGCAGCCACGATAGGTATTCCGGACGAGATACGAATCAAGTACCTTCCGAATACGAGTCTATAGACTCACCGCTACCCCAACCCGTTAAATAATCAGAGATCAGCGAGCGATGAACCAGCGTAGGTAGGAGTCTACACGGCATCACATCCCAGAGACGGCAATTTTAATAGAAGAACTGTTGAATGCGTCGTTTTCTATGCCGTCCGTATCGTATCAAAGGAAAGTAGCAGATTATTTCTTCCCAGAACTTCTTGTTACATATTTCGGATCGGCCTACATTTAGCAAACATGTGAAAAATCTAAACAGTTATTTTCTTTCATAAGAACGCACTCTATAGTCTCATGTAGGAAACAGTAGAGAGAAGGAGGATATTAGTATTACGACGATGAGCAAAAGCAGGACAAAATCACTTAAAAATATTCTGAATATTTTACGAACTTCTCTGTAAGGAGTGTTGCTCACTGTAAGGGAACACTCCCGGATCGTTCGCCTCACATTTGTGTAAATAACAGGTAGATAAACTTCCTGAACATTTCGTATGCATCTTCAGAAAGTGTATAAGGAAAGTCTGTCCTTTCCTTATATGTACACTGCTATAAAATGCATAAAGTATCAACGCGAAGAAACTGCGCTTTCTTCGAAATACCTTCCTCCCAGGGGGAATACAAATAACAGATGCGACTGTTGGATGGGCTGGAGAGGCGGTTTCTCTGGGGTTTCTTCCACCTTGTGCACAAGTCTTAACGACCCCATACTTCTTATTTTTATTGTCTTCTTCTGTCGACTGTCTACAGTGATTATTTTTAAGTGCATCTTGGGGAATATTCTCTTCTCTTCCTCCCCCCCCCTCCACCAAAGCTGAGATTAAATCGACGCGAAAACAATTTTCATACCGAGGAAGGAAGAAGAGAATGCTAATTAATATTTTTAACAAATTTCTAGAAGGCTTTCTTATCTACAAGTAATTAAAAATTTGCTTTTATACATTTATATCGTCATAGGCTTTGTTGTCAAGAACACTGAGGTAAGGAAAGCTAAGTTACCGATAAAAATGTGTTGTACACAAATTCCTACGGTCTTGAAGTTATTTCTTCATTCTTAAGAGATCAGTAAACTTCATGTATAAAGCAGGAGTCGGGGTAGCCAAATCGGTATAACTATAAGCTATAGGCATGACGGCCCGAATTCGATTCCCGGCAGCAAGAATGTTCTTCTCTTATCCACAGCGTCGAGGCCGGCACTGGGGCCCAGCTATCACCTATTAAATAGGCACTGATGGCAGTTTCAATTGCGACAAAGCGGCTGAGATGTGAGGCTGACCATTCGCTTGTATTCAGTGCCGAGGTCAAGAATGCTGTAGCTATAACTCCACTCCCCCTTGCGTTTTCATGGCGTGGTGCTTAATTAAGGCCAGGGACAAATTCGCTTTACCTTACTAACGATATTTTCTAGGATGTGACGCCGTGTAGCCTTTCACCGACGTTTAGGGAGTAACTTACTGCCGCCATTTTGAGTGCCGAAGAATAAGCCAATTATTCATGTACATAGAAACCGGGAGGGGGCACGAAGGCACTATGCTACAAACCGGAAGAACGCGGGGCCGAATCCTGATGAGGTCACTGGATTTTTCAAGTCACCTAATCCTTCCAGCCGCGCTATGGCCCTGTGGTCGACTCAGCCTCTAACAGAAATGAGTACCAGGAATTTTTCTGGGGGTAAAGGGCGGCCGGCACGTAGGGCTGATAACCTTGCCGCCATCTGTGAGCCGATTGTCTAGAAAATGTGGGAGCCTCGACGTCCCACAGCCCTATGAGCCTCCACGGCCTGTTACAGGGTTACCTTTACTTTACTTACTTACTTTTGCATAGAAATCGGGAAGGAAAGTATTTCTGACTTGGCCTATTCTTTGACCCTGAAGATGGAGGCTGTTCCTTCTAAAGGTTAGTAAATTTCTTTTAGACTACACGGCGTCATCCCAGTACATATGATCCTTCTCAGTCACCTCCGTGAGAACCTCAATCATCATTTTATTTAATGTATTTGTCAACACGTTTTGCATTTAACAAAACACGAAGAGAATCCACTCATGACAGGGTACTGTGGTGTCTATGCTGATTACCTTAATAACATCATGTGTAGGGGGTTTGTGTGACTTAATAGAAGGGCTTTGGTCTGGATGATTGGATATATTGCACTTATACACTCAACTAGTAGCTACAATAGTTATAAAACTATTGCTGATTGCCACACTACAAATCACTCCACGCTGTCTCCTCAGTCTGCTTTCACTAGACATTTCCTGGTAACGAATCTTAACACTGGAGATTCTTCAGCTTCTGTGGTCACGCCGTTGTCCGCTGGTTAACACTCCACACCTGATCTCACAGCGCCATATCCTCAGCCACCTTTGCAGAGCACAACTCTCGACTTGGAACTCCGGAACTCAACTCAATTCTAATTCCAGCTGCGTGAGATCCTCGTTATATAGCATCGGGGCGCGGACCCCAAGGAAAACACCTCTCTTCTACTGTTGCGCGTACGTTTCCGCGGGAATGTGTTTACCTAGCCGTTGATTATCAATCAACTATTCCAGCTTTCAAGCGTCATGTCACAATAGTGATATATTTCGGTCTGCAAGTAACTGAACACGGTGAGTAAAGATGGGAAGTAAAATAACAAAATAAAAAGAAGAGTTTGAAACACACACACGTTTACTGGAGTGGAACGTACGTTTCCAGTTTTGCACTCCATATAGACTACATTAAAGTGTAAAGCGGCTCTTTGTAGCACTTGAAAGAACAGAAACACGGCCATTTCTCTTATGTGAGATTAATTTTCTGATCTCGGAGTTGCAGTCAATGTTGATATTTCTCCTTCGGCTACGCGAAGGTTCAGTGACTAATGAGCAATGGGGAACTGTGGAACGGCCACTGCGCGCTCTTGCCTTTCAGTTCTTACTCTTCATTTCACGATGCTATTCGTACCGTAATATAAACTGAGACATAATTTATTTGGTTCTTCATTATCATCACTTCTAGAGCAATAAACGCGAGAGAGAGAAAGGAAAGCTTTCATCTTAATTTCGTGGCGCACTGTACATGACGTCTTTTGTCTTCCCTTTCACTCCTCTGTATAGTTTTGTATATGAATGTATTTACATGTGTTTCCAGGTCTTCATGGAGGTGAATGTACAGTCGTCGAGGTGGATGAAAATGTTTCGGAGGAACACACTATCTCCATCTTCAGGGTTGATATAAATTTTGATCCAGAAAATGGAGGCAGAACATTTGACCTGTCATCATTAAATTTTTTCTTCATGTGAGATTTAACCATTTGACGTTTCGGAGGAACATATCGCCTCAATATTCAAGGTCGAAGAAAAAACCTGGTAAGCAACCAGGAGAAACGAGCGCTAAGCTGAAATGCTGGTTTCTTGCTTGGTTTACTCTCTGGTTCTGAAAATGAACGCGATGTTTTCTTTCGAAACGTCGGATTCTCTCCGAACTACAAAGGTGTTCCGTTCATAGTCATCACAGCGAGAAATTCAAACAAAATAAAGACGTTTTTGTTCAGACTGTCACAGCAGAAGCGGTCACATCCGTTTTATCCTAAGGGATTGAAGTGAGAAACTAAAAATCAGAACCGGGACTCGAAACTGGTAGCTCCTGGACAAGAGGCAGGGGCTCTATGAATTGCGTACCCTGAGGCGGCAGCTTATATCTGACAGTTGGTCTGTGGGCTTGTGGTCAGACAGCGCTGAGGTGGTATTTTCCGGGTTCCTGTGTGAGTAGATATTCGCCTGTAGAAAGGGATACAACTATTGACCTGTTCAAAGGCTTAATAAGCCTTTTGGGGGTAAAAGCCCATTCGTTGGCAAGTAGCATGAACTCAATAAGTGTTTACTTTCATTCCAGCTCTACTGTAAAAATTGGGCACACAGCCAGGACGGCCCACAGAAATGAAATTAGTGGAATGCGACGATTCATGCTATTCGTCCAGACTTGCTGAGCGTACAAGATTCATATTGCAGTCTTCTGGGTTATGGCACAGTGTCGTCTGATAAGTAAGGGACCAACATTTCGGGAGAACAGACACAACTTCCACCCTGAAGACGGAAGCAGAACATTCCTACAAAACGCTGGTACCCATCTATCAGATTACACTGTGTTACAATCCAGAACACATTAATTTTCATGGTCTTGAAAAACCTCAAGGCTTTAAATTAAGCACTTTATCTTCTGAGAAATTATAATTTTCAGCCTGGTTAAAATCAACCTGTGTTTCGGAGGAATATATTGATTCCATCTTCAATATTGAAGAGGAATTCTAACATCATTTGTCTTTCATCGGACTAAGCGACTTTGTATCTGAGAAGACATAACTACTTATAGTGATCACTGCGGGAACCTCAAATCCAGATATAAAAATTAATAAGTACAAAAACTAAGTACAGACACACTCGAAACGTGTTTATTTCAGGTTTGTCATACTCTATTGTCTTGTTATGAACTTATTATGGACACTAAAAATAAATAGCAATGATGTTACATTGTACATATATCATATATTTTCTTTGTACTTTGTTAAAAAGGCGATTTGAAAACCCTGTTAACTCAAAGAAATAAACATTTCTCTATTCATAGATGTAGCGATGTGTCACCAGCATCATCACTGGCACGACAGCCCTTTGTGAGCCCTGGCCTTCCTCAGGATTGCTCGCCATTCTTCTCTATTCGATGCTACATTCCTCCAGTTCTTTGCACTTAAAATTCTTATGTCCTGCCACACACACATTCTTCCCATCATAACCTTGGTCTTCCCACTCTCCTGTTTCCTTCTGGTAGCGATGTGTAGTCCTGTAAATATTTACCGATGATTCAGAGGAACCTGATTCTCCCATCTTCAGTGTAGACTATTCTACCATTAAGATACGTCAATCTATGTGAGGTCACATTTCGGGAGGCAGTCTTCTTATTCACGTCATAACGAATGGTTTTGAGATTTGAACAGCAACATAACCTTCATTGCTTCTTCTGTCGCTTCGGAACCAATTTAATAACCAATAAGTGTCACAAATCATACATTGTTCGTATGACACTGAAACTGGAAGTTTAAACTTACTACAATTAACTACAAGTAATTACAACATCCCCACTGGTTTACACACTCTAAAGATCAGTGTAACTGCAGCATACATGAAGTCTTGTATGTCATCAATAGTCGTTTCATGGTAACGGATCCTAACAATGTCCTCTGCTTACGTCCTTGTCGGCTGGCGAATATCCCACAACTGATTCATTGCTCGAAATGTTTAACTCGCAGGCTGACGGCCATCTCACACCAAACTTCTGCTCTTGTCTTCATTAACTGACTAAATACAGATCCCAACTTGTCCCGCTTATCACATCTAGGCACGGATCGCACAGAGAACAATGCACCTCATTGTTGCAGTTCGATCTTTTCCGTGGGAACATATTTGTCTGCGAAGTCGTTACTCAGCAAAGGCTCTTGTATATTTGCTTATATCGCAGTCGTTGCCCAGCTACGTGTTTACATGATACAACACGTAACGCAGGTGGTACGTATACAGTGAGAGACTTTTCAATTAAGAACTTGTCTGGAATAAATACTCTGTGGCGTGTTTTATTTTCTCGACGAACAATCTCAACATTTTTACTAGAAGCCAAAGAGAATTCGCCGGGAAACTATTTTATAAAAGACTGGATTTCCTTTCTTGTCGCGTCCCCTTGCGACCAGAAGCCGTAACTTTATCTACCGCCTTCCCACAAAAGCAATTAGCAGAGATCTTCTACTTCTTTCCCAGCCCCACTGAGGGGGAGGCGCTAAATCCCCGGCACGACCATCCATTGGAATGGAGCTTCAATTAGGACCAAACGTTACGCAAATTCATTTAGATAAAGCTCGTTCTCTTCGTTTGGGGGCAGACAAACATCATATTTATATTTCTACATATACACTCCTTTGTTTCAAATTAAATTCCTAGAAAATATACGAACAAGGATTTGTTTATAACACATTTGTTTCGTAAAATATATTTCAAATTAAATTATTCGTTCAAGCAAACAAAAAATACAAAGAGAAAATGATCCATAATTCGCTGAGAGTACGTAAATCCTTGCAAATCTGGCTGACATTTTCATTATCAGCTGCATTTAAATATCCACACTTTATACACGGAACAGTCAGGGCTCTCTGAGGCACAAATATGCGACTTTCTTCCCAGTGCTCAGATTCCAACAGTGACGATAACCTCACCTCCAACCAGAGCCGAGTCAAAGAATACGTGGAGATATATATCCACTCCCTCATACGCCTTCATGGAGTTGTGTTTAATTGGCTTAGCACAGGAGCAACTTCATCTTTACCTTACTCCTGCTTTGATCAAACTTAACCTGTGGTCCTCTGTTCGAATACCACCAATGGTCTCAATGTTTGTGTGCGTTTCTCATCATCCATCCTATCGACAACTTACTTACTTACTTACTTACTTCTGCGTCTCTCCAAGAACCTTGGCCTTCCTTACGACAGACGCCTAGGTAAAGGTAAAGTTGTCCCTGTGCTTAACTCATTAAGCACTACGCCATGAAGGCGTGTGGGGAAGTGGATGTATAGATCCATATTTCCTTGACCTCAATACTAGTTGGAGGTGAGTCGTCAGATTCAAGCCCTGGCCGCTTTACCCCTGGAGAAAAAGCCTCCGGTACCCATTGGATAGGAGGCTGGGCGGGTCCTCAAGCCGGTCTGGATGACATGAAGAAATGAAAATTCTTGACCCTACCGGGATTTGAAGTCCGACCCCTTGGTAGTCCAGCCTGTAGCCAACCGCTATACCGACTGCGCTATCCCGGCTTTATAACAGAAGTCTATTCGTGTCTATTTGACGTCTATCTTCAGTCTCATAACATGCACTATGTTACGAAGTAATGACTCAAGCCCAGTTCTCAACCTCGAGATCCAGCGGCTGTCTTTCATGGGGCCCTTACGCTTTGATTTGTCTAGCATTTGTGACCCTACCATAAACTTAAGCCTCCGTTAGGAAACCTCCACACGTGATCAAGGCACGTAAAGACCACCAGGTCCTTCACATCTTAGTACAATGTCACATCCCTAAACATGGAAATGTAACCTTGGGAAGTGAATACAGATCTGAGTGAAGTCGAGACATGTGAGGGGTACACATCACTGCAAGGGAAACTTATAGAGGACTACTGCATTTAGAACTGAAATAAAATTAAGAATATTAGATATGATCTTATATTAATTATAGATAAGTGCAAAGAAGATAGGAAATTTCCTCAACAGAAGCACTTGTTTTCAATGGAATTTTGCCATTCTGCCTCTTGGGGCGCAGGAACACAAGTGGCGAAAGTTGGGCTCGAATTGTTGCGGAAAACAAAGACAGGATCTGATAACGTCGAGCGGAGATCCTATTCCAACACTTACGGTACACAAAATGACGCCGGGAAGAAAATTCTGAGGCGGATGGGGTCCTTAAATTCCCTGGTCCATGAAGACTGGCAGAGGGAAATCAGAACCTGAGGATTTTAATTCGGACTCCAATTGAATTTGTTACCTTATCATAAGAGAAACGTCATTATTTGTAATGACAGCAGTCTTCTGGGATGTGGCGCCGTGTAGATATAGAGATAACCGAGGTTTCGGAGGAACGTATCTCCTCCATCTTCAGGGTAGAAGACAAGAAGGAATCCGCTCACGAGTCATAGTCACCGCCGGGAAATCCTCAAATCTTACTTCATTATTTACAGTTTATAAAATTGCTCAGATTTCACAGGTACAGATATATCAGTATAATAAAATGAATGGCATAATAAACAGAAATTCTGAATGAAAACTCAGACTAAATAAGGAATATGACGTGACAAGCAACGTAATACTCAGATATGGATGTGAGATGTGGGTTCCGAATAAGAGAGACAACCAAACTTTGGAAGCAGCACACACGAAAAATTTTAACAATGCTGCTGGGTCCTATAATATTGGACCGCCAGTGGAAAAAAAAAAATATATATATATAAGGTAAAGATTGGGAGTACATAACCTAGTACATCATTATTGGGAAATTTAAAAGAGAACGTCAATTTATAGAAAAAAATGCATAGAAATAGATTAGCATTCTTTTATAAACCAATTATCAAAATAAAGAGAGGTCACTTAAGGGATAAATATTGTCACGATTTAGGGGTGGCTACAGACGGTTTCGGATTGGTGATTCGACTTATTGACCATTTATACACTCACATCTCGTCACTACACTTTACAGATCAATGACTCATACAGACTAGTGCCCTCAGTCTATTACAGTCTCCACCAGCCGTTTCCTTTCAACGGATTTCATCACAGGGACTATTAACAGTCTCACTAAATTACACAGTCCACATATCACACGTACTATTTTCCGTCACAGCTGCACTCTTGCAACTAACATTTTCTTTACAACCTCACTGACGGAAGTGAACTATCAACTATCTTTATCCCTTGCTTACATCTCGTCATAGGCCGCCTAGGAAACACCGTTGTTCCATGGTTGCGTTCGTGCCCGTAGCCGCGGGAACGTGTTTACCGAGGCGTTGCTCAGAAACGGCCGCGGCGCGGAACACAGAAAATATCGCGCTTCTATTGCAGCGTGCGTATATGTTGCGGGCGTTACCTAGTAACGGCCGCCGTTTACAGAGTCGCCGCTTAGCAACAGGTCTATATGCCACAATATATAGCCAAATTCTTTACTGAAAGTTGATGAAACGGGGATTTTAAGCGTTAGAATCCAACCGACCCAAGCAGAAGACGATAAAAACTTTAATTGAACCACTTTCCCAACCCCAATCAAGGAGAACTGAGTGACATAACCGACCACCTATTTACACCTCATGAAACAATATATTTAAATGGAACATAAGCAAATGAGTTGACCTTCCATTATCGGGTCGTAGATCGGAATATGACACGAAGAGATACAGACATTCAGTAGACCCGTGTGATGGAGTGGCAGCACACACGCAAAGTAAACAATCCTGGCAAAAGCAATCGACACATATCGATGGTCCTCCTTTATGAAACAGAACGACTGAAGTCTGAGTTCTGGCCCATACATACACGCGAGTTGTAATATGATCTTATTGGTTTATGAATACTAAATTCAATTAAACTGCGTTTAAAAAATTCACGCTTGCCACTCTCGGTTTATATTGTTGTTTGTCAAAATGTCTAGAATCCCAGTAAGGAAGATTACTAACGTGATATTACTAAAACGGAAGATCGACATTAGACGCCTTGAGATACTGTAAAATACTGACAGCAACAATATTGCAATAAAAGTAGACAGGACACATGAACCTCACATTAAAGTAAGATCCAGAAATAAACAAAAACCAAACAAACTCCGTGGTTTAAGTCCGCAAGCAACCTATACCGACCGAGCGACCGCGGGGAAGTTTGTGGCAACTGTTCTGGATAGAGGGTGTCACATGGTCAGCGCAAGGAATCCCCAAGGCCGTTAATTTCGGTTTTCTAGAATGGAGACGCTATTTCCTTGAAATAGTTCCTCGATTATCGTCACAAGGCTGAGTGGACCCCGTTCCAGACCCACTACTTCTCATAAAATTTGGTAGGGCCGTTCGACTCCCGACCAAGTTGCCGGATATACTGGTTGTGGTTTCTTGAGCAGAACTTTGAAATGAGGCAGGACAACTCCCTTCCAAATCACAAGATCTCAGTATCCATTCATCCGATCCAACTCGTCGCTATGTAACATCGAGAGATTGAACAGAGCTTTTAAATAAGTTCATAACCAGTCAATCACAATCAGTCAAGACACCAATGAAATCTCCGGCAAATAGATTCGAAAATCATTGGCTTATAGTAAACTTTCTAAACCGCCTGCGATGTTCTGTTTAGCCTACACGCATAACAGCACAGATGGAGAAGTTGCCGAATATGCACGGCGATTCCAAGAACTACAACCTGGTAGTGAATTAAAAACCGAGATCGAACCACAGAGACGACACACGGTGTACTGCCTCTCCGTCTGCCCTCACGTATAATAATGTGACACCACGCCTGAAGGCGGGAATAATGGAGCCAGAAGGCATTGCTTGGTAACGGCACGTTAAACATATTCCAGCAGAAATTATTACGAGATATTATAAGACAACGGATCGGTAAACACGCCTACAACAATACAGGTATTGTTGGAAAGGGTTCTCTATTCGGTCCGTGCAAAGTGGTTACAAAGAAAGGTTCAGATGAAAGTTAGCAGTCGAGTTCCGGAGTTTTAAGTGAGCAGTCAGACGAGAGCTGGGCTCTGCAAGAGAGGCTGAGAAGATGGCACTATGTTTGTGTTGACAGTTGAAAAGAGTTCAGTTGCGGAATGTTCCCCGGACAGTAATGACGTGGGCGCGGGAAGCTGAAGAATTTCCATTGTTAGAAGCCGTTGATAGGGAACGGCTGTTGAAGGCACAGCAGACTAAAAAGGCTTAGCGGCTTCTTTGGTGATTTGTAAAGTTTGGAGATCAGTGATAGCGCTGTTATTACTTATAGTTCCGAATTGTGTGTATAAGTGTGTCAATAAATCCAATTCACCAATCCAAACCCCGTCTATAGTCACACATACACGAGACAATAATTTATGAAAAAACAGAGCTATCTGTATGAAGAATTTGGGTAACGGTTCAGATTTCAATGCAGGAGATATGCCGTTCGAATACCGGCTGGGACACCATAACTCTCCTGACTGATGTTTTCGGAGATATCTTGAGACCCTCAAGTCAAATGCCAGGATAGTACCTCAAATTAGGCCACAACCACTACCTACCACAATCTTACCGATTCGCTCTTCACTAATTTGCACTGTGTTATCTGAGCTAGTGATGACACAATATTAAATAAATTATAAGAATGAAGGAAACAGCACAACAATCCAGCAACATACTTCTGTTCACGAAAGAAACCACCGCCTGCAAATATAGCTACCCCTGAAAGTAACAATGAAATAAATAGTTGAGTGGTGTAGGGAAAGAAGAAAACAAGAAGGGCGAAGGAGGGTAGCTTGACGCATTTTGACGGATTTAATAATAAATTTTACAATAACTTGCATTATGAGTGGCTTCATAAGTTATGTTTTTCACCAGAGATTATTAAAGTGATAGAAGCAAAAAGAGTGAGCTCGTGGAGGGTATGATTACTGCATAAAGAGCATCAGTCTAAAAATCGGAAGGGAGTAACCACTTGGAAGACCTAGGTGTAGAAGGAAGAGTAATATTAAAACAGACGTTAAAGATATAGGAATTGATGACGTGAACTACGTTTACACGACTGTGGATAAGGTCCACTTGTGGGGTCTTATGAATACGGCAATGAACCATTTGTTTCCATAAAATGGATGTAATTTCTTGACCAGCTGAGTGATTGCTAGCTCCTCAAGGACCCATGTAATTAGTTGTGTACAATATAAATAATTATTTTATACTTCGCATTAAGAGATTCCGATCTGGTATGTCTGAGGCTAAAAACTCGATAATTTATATTAAAAATATCCGTAAAAGGAAAGAACAAGAGGAAAAGACGTGCAGATTCGCAAACACACATTACCATTTGAACGGAAACGAGGCTAAAAAAAAGTTACGAACAGCGGAAGGTGCACTGGCGCATTGATAAGAGAACCCGTTCCTTCATTCACAAAAATCTCTGTTTCTACTGTCTCATCATATCGTTAAAATAAAAATTCACGTAGCCTTTAGAGGAAAATGTAGTCAAAACGAAAATTGGGATCACATGGGTTTTCGCTGTACATCTTCAGCGTCTGGAGAGCCCCCGGGCTGAATTTCATTAAGGTCTGTGCCTCCACGCTGCACCACTGATTTGAAAGGGAGATAATTTTGGGGGCTATACGATTACATAAACACCGACTAAAAATTCAATATTTGAACAAATTCTGAACCTAGTAAGTAGAATAAATATACAGCGGAGGTATTATTGCTTCACTAGTTTGAATCAGAGTGGACTGTGTTTATTGTCTGAATGGTCCATCAGGAATAAACAATAGAACACTGCTCTTACGGCAACAATGCTGCAAACCACACGGTTCGAAGCATGTATCAGTTTTCAAGTATTAGAAAAGGAAGTACCTTCAAGATGCAATTATAAATAAAAGTTTCTTTGAAGAGCGGCATGGGTTTCATATTGGGCCGTAGTTTCTGAACACAGATTTACGCTAATAATTATATTTAAATACATGAAACAAAATTGAAATTGTGTAATATTTGAGGTTTTCACGGCGATGACTATGAAGAAAGCAGTCTTCTGGGATGTGGCACCGTATAGATGTGGTATTAAGCGACGTTTCGGAGGAACGTATTGCCTCCATCTTCAGGGTAGGACAAATAAGAAAATCCGCAAACGAAGAGACAGTGAGAACCGGTGAAAGCAGGCGCCGGTTCTCACTGTCTCTACGTTTGCGGATTTCTTATTTTTCTTTCTACCCTGAAGATGGAGGCGATACGTTCCTCCGAAACGTCGATTAATACCACATCTATACGGTGCCACATCCCAGAAGACTACTTTCTTCAAAATTGAAATTCCTAAAATTTTTTTAGTCGGAGCAAAAAGCGTAAGAAAGGAAAGATATATTTTAATTTTATAAATAGTTTTTCTGCGATTTTATTAAACGTCACATAACTACTGAATCTGCATAACGCCCTGCTAACTTCCTCATGTATATATCCGAGATATGTAAAACATTTGCGAGTATATCCTTAACACTATAAGACGAACAAGAACGCGGAACAGCACAAACATCTCCTCGCTCTCATTTTGTATTAAAGGTAACACGATCCTTCAAGTGCACGAGAAAGGGCTAAACATAAACTGGCATTTTAAACTACAAGACAAAGAACAACATAACAAGAATTGTCTTTTACCTGAGTGTGTCAAAGGTAGCGCAGTCGATATAGCGACTGCCTACGGGCTGGACGACTGGGGGGGGTCGGAGTTCGAGTGCCGGTAGGGTCAAGAATTTTCTCATCTCCAAATCGTCCAGACCGGCTCTGGGGTCCATCCAACCTCCTATGCAATGGGTACCGGGGGCTCTTTTCCCGGGTGGAAAGCGGCCGGGGTGTGAAACTGACCACTCACCTCCAGCTAGTGCTGGAAGAAATTACGTAGGATTGTTGAGTAGCCCCAAAACATTTTGGGAGATAAATATCTCATATCTTGGCCCGGAAACGGGCTACTCAGGTTCCGATTAATCGTGTTTTTTCCGGCATAGTACCTCAGAGCAGATCACATCATTTTCCATCATTATTCGTTGATCATTATATCAATGACGCTTCATGATCTGAGATAATGTGTCATTAAATGGACCAAAAATGAATCAAATTTTCTGGAGTTATCCGACTCTTGTTCCAACATTCCTCCCCGGAGAACAGTACTGGCGTTTCCAATCACTACATATTTAACAGAAGAAAGCGATACAGCCTTTTTACAATGAAAGCAAACGGGACCTATGGCTGGAGGGTGGGAAGAGTTAAGACCGTCGACGTGAACCAGATGGTTGTGTTAGGGTGGGTGTGAGGTGCACAGGGGGAGGGGGTGGAACTGGGAAAACAGAGCTACAATCTTCACGTTCGCCAGAAGCAGCAGCAGTAGCACTCAGATCCTCAACACTTGAGGCTTCCAATTGTTCCCGAGGTCTCATTGGGTAATGGGAGAGCAAACAGTGCCACTAGAGCCAGGGTGCCCGGAGCCAACAGCCGTGTACGGGAGGGGCCGAAGGGTGGAGGGGTCCTTGAGCATATCAGTACGTTCTCTGTCTCTCTCTTCCCATTTTGTCGATAGGACCGTACATCGATCTCTAGGCAACCAGGGTTGCCAAACTTCACCCTGCTCTAATCATCTACAACCCCTCTTCATAGTTCCACATGGCGATAAAACAAAAATTATAAGGTGAAATCTAATTTATATATAAAATATTTATCTTGTAATATAAAGTTAACTCTGGTAGAGTTCAGTTTCCCGACATAATGCTTACTTTAGAACAAGAAGTAAATTACCGTATAAGTAGTCTATTTATTTGTATCGATTATAAGCTGGTAAACCGCGACAGGTTTCGGTCTGGCTTTACCCAGCAAGACCCACATGAAAACACGAGCATGAGACAATAACACACAACACAACACAACACGACATTGCAAAATCACCTCAAATGTAATAACCATGGTTTATGTGCAAGAATTTTAAGATAATCTTCATTTTACTGTTTTATTAGAAATTCGTGACATGGATATCTTACATCTTTCGTTTTCAGCCCACTTTCCTTATTTTGAAAAATTAAAGCAAGCTTATGATATCACCTTTTTGTCTGTGTGTCTGTGTATCCCTCCTTTTCAACTTTTGAATGCCTAAACGAATTTTTATGAAACTTGGTATGTATATCACGGCACATGAATCCATCTCAACGGCGCAATTCGTGAACCCTTCTCAGCAGCCTGTGTGCCTCTATGTGTATCCCCCTATTGTTGCTAGGGAATGGCTCGGTACACACGTTCCCATGGCAACAAATATACGCAAAAATAGTGGAATTGTTTAAGGCGTCGTTTTCTATACGGTCCGAGTCTTATCAAAGAAGAGCCTATAGGTTTGTCTGTGTATCCCCTAAGGTTGCTACTCAACGGCTTGGTAAACAAGTTTCCACAGCAACAAAGAATTATTGGAGGCATCGTTTTCCATACGGTCCGTGTCTTATCAAAAGAGAGCCTATAGTTTGTCTGTGTATCCCCTAAGGTTGCTTCGCAACGGCTTGGTAAACAAGTTCCTGCGGCAACGAAGAATTACTGGAGGCATCGTTTTCCATATGGTCCGTGTCTTAACAAAGGAAAGTCTGTGGGTCTCTCTGTGTATCCCATCATGTTTTAGACCATTCTGGATAAGAATATTATCAGACAAATGTTTACCTACTCAGACTTTACTATACGTTTCGTTTAAACACACTTTTAATCAGCCTAACTAGTTCCTTGGGTACCACAAACTCTATCAGAAAATTGAACATTACTTCTCTTCTTATAGAATCACAGGCTTCTTTGAAGTCTATGAATAGCTGATGTACTGTCTCACTGTACTCCCATTTTTTCTCCTATATCTGACGAATGCAAGAGATCTGACCAGTAGCTGATCTGCTACGTCGAAACCCACACTGATGATCCCCAATAATTTCATCTATATAAGGACCTAACCTCGTGCATACTTACGGTCTATTACATATTACCCCTCCGTATTCGCAAATAAACCGGTCACGGTAGCCGAGCGGTCTAAGGCATGTACTGTCTTCGTTCCCTTGGAAACCGGGATCGTGGGTTCGAATCCCACTCAGGGCATGGATGTTTAGTTTGTGTGTGCGCGTTTTTCTGTGTTTGTGTACAGGTAGAGGCCTTGCGACGAGCTGATCACCCACCCAAGGAGTCCTACCGAATGTGTAAGATCTAGAAAAACCGAAGTGAAGGGAGAAGTTCATGGAGGTAGGAGGTAGGCCTAGGCCCACTGGGGCTGTAGAGCCATGAAAAAAAAATCGCAAATAAACCAGACTTTAAGAGGCGCTGATGTGCTCCTATTACACACGCTTACACGACAAATATATTTTATTATCAATAATAGAATATTTAAAATCCTTAACGTCTGGGCGATTACTGTGACATCACGTTCACGTTAGAATCATGCAAATCAGTTCAGGGACCAGAACTCAATGTTACTCATTTTTCTTATAATTGAGAACTGAAATGAGAGGCGAAATAAATTTATGAAACAGAAAAAGAACGCTACAAGGAAACTGTTATTACGATAAGGATAATTCTATTATAAAGCTTATGATTATATTATAAACCACATTACAAGATCCATGAACTATGATCAAACTTCGTCGTTAAGGTACAGGACGTAATAGCTTCCTGGAAACAAATAAAAAAAATCTAAGTTAACCTCTTCCTCAAAACGTATACTATTCCCTGAACGACAGACCTCAGCATTCAGCAGTGGTGTAGCTTTCGGATATCCACGGAATGATCCTGATGCTAATTATTATTATTATTATTATACTGCTCGGTATATCAGAGATTTTGCATTGTTCAATGTTTGCTCCTTATTTNTTATTAGCATTCAGAACTTGATTTCTACTCGCCTAATATGCAGGAAACTTCGAGTTATTATATTTTAACGGACTAACATGATTTGAAAATATAAATAAACGAAGTGACAACGAAAACAAACAGAGATTAAATAAAGGAAAAATTAGGAAATTACTTATCCAAGAACATACGGTTTGGTAGGAGTCAGTAATCAGGTTGTTATGAATGGCAACCGGCGATTATACAAAATAATAACAACCAGAGAATTATACGTAATCGCCGATAATTACTCATAATTATAAGTTAATCACTAGTACTTTCCCCATATTGCTAGGTTATGATGTAGTGCAAATACCCAAAGGACCACAGAAACATCAGAAAGTTAATAGAATTTTCCGTCCAGTGCGGCAATAGAGGTTACATCACTTTTATTATTCTTGCCTTACATGTTTCGGTTTAATTAAAACCATCATCAGAGGCACTTTTCATACGGCAGGAGACACTGTTAATTAAGCTGGTTTGATGTTCACTTTCAGTTGTGTTATTCACAGATGTATGTTTCGTATTATTGTCGTAGGTTTTAGCTACGACGGCACTCGTTGTCGTATAAAAACAAAGACATGCAGAATAATTGAGTATGCCAATAGGCTATACACACCACAGGAATTATCACTTTACCCACAGTAGATTTCTTGTGTTTGGATTAATCACTATTAAACTATTTAAAATTTAATTCAAATTGTCGTAAGTTGTTGTTGGTTGTCAATAGGTTGGATAGGAGTCGTCATTCTTGGTGGTGTGTGGGCTTATATGCGTTAACAGAAATATCCTTTTACCTCCACGTGATGAAGGAGAAAGAACTAGTTTTCGAAAAGTCTTACAGAAATCCCAGCCCCTCCAAAATCATCCCATGATTCATTTTGACTCATGTTAGAAGAGAGTAAATTATTGGATTTGTATACATATGGCTTGCATTATGCGGAAATTTGGAAAAGTGCACCTCGTGCTAGGAAGATCAATTAATTATACGAGAGCTCGCTGCAATCACCACAGTGCCTGTCTTCACAGTGAACCGCCTCTCTGCGTTTGATTGAGTGAGCAGGTCAAATGAAAGTTGACGGTGGGATTCATGGCAGGAAATTGCAGGAAGTGGCAGCGTGTGCAGCAGAACAGAGAGAGAGAGCCGCTGCTATTACAGCATTACGCTCTTACACTGTGGCTAAAACATCTGCGATATTGCGTCGTCATCAACTCGTGACGTCAATGGTTACGTCATTGCCAGAAAGGTGATACGTCATATTGTGAACGCGTAATGGAAATCCAAATCGCTGTGTCGGACAGACGGTACATACTCTCGGTACTGAAAGAATCATTAAAAATATACGGAAATAGATCATACCGGAGATATCGATGAAAATGTAGGATTTCGATTCCGTAAGGTTGGCTACTGAAGGTATGACGTAACTTCAAAGATGATTTAGAGAGACTCTACACAACCTAATTGCCGCAACCACAACCACGACGTCTGGATAATAAGTATCTCTCTAACTTTGAGGTTTAAAGAATAAAACTGGTTATGAACTTCCAGTTTTACTGTTGCGAACTATGCCCATCCAATAAATTTCTTCTTCATGAAATTATTACACCTAACATTACAATGAACTGTGTTTCTTGAGAAACTGATAGTAACTCAACGAAACAAGGAATTATCTGTTATTCTTCTTCTTCTTTCTTTCCTTCTATTCCTGCTGCTCCCATTTAGAGCAAAAGGCATCCGTGAAACGCTTCGTTCCACTTCAGTTTCTTAATCTATATATATACAGTCGGTAGGACTCCTTGGACGGGGGATCAGCCCGTCGCAAGGCCGCTACCTAACACAAGCACAGAATAAACATAGACACGTATGTCTTGAATTAAATTCGAACCCATGATCCCAGTGTTCGAGCGGGCTAAGATATTTCATGCCTTAGACCGCGTGGTCATTGTGATCGGCATGTCTTATTATGGAACACGCATATCTGTTCTCGTAATCTCAAAAGGTTGCCACTGGACACTGTCCTGAGCCCGTTCAGTCCATAACTTAGCCTTTGTTTTCACTTTAATAAGCGAAGAGTAGGAAGATGCCGGATATATATTTTTACCCCAGTTTCCTTTCGTGGCAATCCAAGCTCTTGCCCAGAATCAAAGTAAATACTTTGAGAAACACAGACTTAAAAACAAAAAAGTGAATAAAGAAAGAACATAATGGAAGAATGGGAGAAGAAGATTTATGGCGAGTAATGAGAACTCAATAAATGAAAGAAGGGCATGGAAGAATTAAAAATAAAATTAAAGAAAAGACGTCGCCCAGGAGACGAAAAATTCTTTTTATTATCCCGGTGATTTAGAGGCAGTCTTACTGGACAGCTCTGAGACACAGCAAGAACGGAAACAAACAAAAAAATAAGTAGCGGCTAATACTTAAAAAAAGCAGCATTCGTAATATGTGATATTAAGTAAAGAAACGCTTTAGTTGGAATCTTCAATCATTATTGACAATGGAGGAACCTGCTCCGAAAATGGGACACAGTTTATACCCGCGACACGACAGAGCCCTTTCTTCCAATCCCTCGCAAAAAGCAATCTCAATAGGCTATAGTGACGTGCGTTTGTGACACCACCCGACAGAGCTCCGCCGTTTTGCCGACTGCCTCTCCTTCCTACCAGAACTGCAGAATCTTCCTCACACAATAAAAACGAAAAAGGGGAAGAAGATAGCAAAAGATATGGCTTCAATCACATCTACCTTCTACCCCATTTATAATTTTTATTCCCCCCCCCCTCTCTCTTTCTGAGACGAAAGGGGCAGCAATAAAGGCTTCCAAATACAGCGTGGAAAACTGGGCAGAGGAGTAAAATGAGAATTAAAGAAACAGCAAACATTTAATATACAGCTATAGGATACGTTCTGCAGAGCGGAGAAGAGAGAACGAAGAATTTCGTCTTCTGCATTTCGATTCTGTTTAATCGAACGTTCATTTTGTATACTGGCGCATGGGAACGGGACAAACAGGTAACAATGCCTTAAATATCCTTCAAACAACATTCTCACTCGGGCGCGTCACCGCAGAGACGGTTATTCATGGGCTTCTCAGCGCAACGGTCTGCATTCGATCCCAAGACAGGTCATTTGTGATTTAGGGTGAACAAAGTAGCACTAGGGTAGATTTTCTCCGAGTACTTCGGTTTCCCTTGCCACTTCTCATTCTATCGATTGCTAAACATTCATTAATCATTCACTCATCCATGTTAAATATTCAACAAACTACCAGCTTCTCTAAGTGACCAACTTGAACACACTCCTGTGTTCTCGCGAGGTACGCGAATAAAAGTGGAGACGGGTTGAGAACGCGGTGCTAAGAAACATATTTGAACCAGAGAGAGAGAGAAAGTAACAGATGATTCGAAAAAATTGTTTAAGAATGAGAAAGTGTACTATGCTGATATACATGTACTTAGTGACATTTCATCAATTATTTATTACATATATATTCGAATTACTGGGTTCATTAATCCTTCAAATTTCAGTGGTTACTATATTTACCATCTTATTTCTACTTATCCACCCACCCATTCATCTACCTACATATCTATGGCCCTACAGCCCTTTGTTGGACCTTGGCGGCTTTCTCAGTTTGTTGATCTTTTACATACACGGCAGGACTCCTTGGACAAGTGATCAGCCCGTCGCCAGGCCGCTACCTACACACAGAATAAACGCACACAGATATCCATTCATGAAGCGGGATTCGAAACCACGATCCCAGTGTTTAAGCGGACGAAGATAGTTCATGCGTTAGACCGTGTGGCCACTGTGACCCGCGTGCCATCTGATTTAACACACTAGAACTTTGCATTCTGCCCACAGAGTGTGTTCGTGTGTTTCATGTGGTTTTCACAGTAAACACCAATTGGTTTCCCCAAACAGCATTAACGCTTGGTCTTTGTAGCGGAGACGTAATATGTTTTCTGTGAGGTATGAACTCAATTTGTATATATTATTTAGAAGAAAATCAGTTTTTGAAGAGTTATACACTATAAATGTCAAAAAATATTGAAGGGAGCTGTACTGATCTGCTTTACGTACTAATCAAGCATTAGTGCTGTGTCAGAACAGTCCTTAAACCTTGACAAAGATAGTCGTTTTCGTAGTCGTGTATCAAAGTAGAAGTTCGGTGGTACAGAAACACATTCCATTAACTTCTGGTACAGAAGTGAGTTTATTCTGTTTTAGAGCGGTTCTGACCGAGCTGTTGGTACTGTGACCTGAACTTGGCTTACTTAATCACCGACCGATGACAGCTGAGTATGCAGATTTGGTAAAATGATAACTGGCAGAGGAAGGCAGAATCTATCCCAGTGCCACTTGTGGTCATGGACTAAACTGAGACTGATGTGAGAAGCCAGAGTTTAACAGCTTACGTTTTGGCACGGCCTAAAAGAGAAGTAAATTGATTTGATGTCCTCAAATAATCCATAAATCAATGAATCATATTCCATAACAGTGCTACTCAGAAAATTTTACAGAATTATATAAAAAAAAAGCGAAGAGGCGATGCTAAAAGGGAATTTCTCCCGCGAATCTATTNCAGTCTGCTTTTACCGTTCTCACGGTCTTGTCGCTTGCAGATTTCTTATACTTTTTCTTCTACCCTGAAGATGGAGGCGATACGTTCCTCCGAAACGTCGGTTAACACCACTTATACACGGTGCCAAATCCCAGAAGACTGCTTTCTTCATATTTCCCTGTTATCCGAAGCAGATACTGTAGCTGCAATTCCTTACGTCAGTTCTAACTACGTCACAGAGAGAGAGCGTCTGTGTTTACAGTGCCGAGCCCCCGGAGCGCGGGGACCACCTATGTCAATTACTGGAAAATTCTAACAATCCAATTAAAGTGAACAGGTTCCGATGAAGTGGCAACATCGCACGTCTATTAAGGAAAAGGAAACCTGGAGGTATGACTATAATGATGCACGTGAACCTAAGGTTAAAGGTCCGATTGGGACAAAAAAATGTACCTGATCCATACTCGGCTTTCTGTTGCGACCATTTCAGAAGCACAAGCTCACACTTCTTCTTTGATGGCGTTCAAATCGAATTCTTGAGTCAAGTAAATATTTCAGCGACTGTATAAAAATAGCAAAGTTCACGGTTCCAATCCCGAGACTAAATCCCCCTAAAAATGGGATATAATATGCCACCCACCCATCAAGGGAAACACTGGCTACTCCATGATTATTGTTCTTTGCTGATTATTATTCTGATTTCGCCATTTGTACTGACGTCACAAGACGGGCCAGTTTAGTTCACTTTAGCACACAACCTATTTCCCTCAATTGCAATCCAATACAAACCTCCCGCCCCATTCTAAGTCTTCAACGGAACACTTTGCAAGATGTTTCCTCATCAAAATTATGTACGAATTTCGTGTTTCTCAATGAAGATTTGTATCAAGTTCATCGTAATCTCATTGAATAATGCTGCTCATTCACTCACTCATTCATGGAGCTGAGCCCTTCTTGAGAAGCCGTCAATTATGCAGCTACTCAAGAACTTCCCAGCATTTTATGAAACCCGAATGTTCATTACCGTGTTCACAAGAGCACTCCACTGGTCCTTATCCTGAACCAGATCAAACTAATCCATACCATCCCATCCTATCCCTCTAAGATCCATTTTAATATTGTCCACCCACATACGTCTTGGTCTTCCTAGTAGTATCTTTCCTTCTGGCTTTCCCACCAACATCCTATATGCATTTCTCTTCTCTCCCATTCGTTCTACATTCCCTGCCCATCTTATCCTCCTTGACTTGATCATTCTATTTATACTTGGAGAAGAGTACAAGTTATGAAGCTCGTCATTGTGCAGATTTCTCCAACTGAATACTGATCTTAATAATAATAATAATTTTATATGTGGTTTATTTAATAATGTTGTCAGTTTCGGAGGCTATATAGCGTGGAATGATAGGTTGAATAGTGAATAATGAATTGAAAAGGGATGTAGAAGGAAGGGGTCTGGGCCTCAACTGACGTTATTAGTCGGTAATATGGATCCTATGAGAACCACAAAAAAAAAAAACTTTTAGAATGACCGGTGTCCGCGTCGAGATTTGAACTTAGAACACCCAGTATATGAAACAGGACTATTATGGACTAGACTCAATCTTTCGCTTATAATAACAGAAGCAATAAGAAGAGTATGGATATAGGAGTTACCGTACTATGAAGATAAAGCGTGTAATGAAGGAATACAAAAATGTGTTCATACACAAGGACCTAATGTCAGAAATAGGACATCAGTCGATCAGACTGTACTAGTATAGACGACATAAGTAATACCTGCTACAATGTCTATTCCTCAGACGCAGAAGACGGCTATTCTCAGGAACGGAACACGAAAGCCTACTACAAGATATATTGATATCGTAAAACTTAATTTCGGATGAGTCGTATTTCTTACGAAGCTATTTCTCTAAGGCAACAGTTATTACCCTAGTTCACAGATGATGAAATGTCATAACAATAAAAAATAATTACTATTCCACGTAGAAGACTTCTTTAGAAGCTGATAGACGCTAGGCCAGTTAAGAGATTCTAAGACTTTTATTTAACTTGAAAGTTCGCTACCGTGTTCACAAGAGCCTCCCTTAGCTCGTCTATCGAATGATCAGTTTTGTAGCTGACCTACAGCAGCAGTTATGAACCGCGAGTATATGTGGCCCCTAAGGTATGTGAGGCCTTATGTGGGAGTACGCGAATACAGAAACACAGAGGCTGACAGACGTCATAAAATTTAAATTCTGTAATATTTTATTCGTCTTTATATAATTTTATACGCGTACAAAATAAATTAAGCGTCTATAGAATAATAAAAATAACAGTATTATGATGCGTTTATAAAGCATGATACCACACACCGTCAAATAAAACATGTAAAGTAAAAAAACTATTCCTGTAACAGGCCGTGAAGCCCATAGGACTGTGAGACATCGAGGCTCCTACAGTTTTTCTAGACATTCGGCTCGCAGGTGGCGATCAGGTTGTCAGTTTTACGTGCTGGCCGGCCGCCCTTTACCCCCAGGAAGATCCCTGGTACTCATTTCTGTCAGAGGCTGAGTCGACCCCAGGGATATAGTGCGGCTGGAAGGAATAGGTAATTTAAAAAAAAAAGAAACTCTTCGGGACTCGAACCCGCGAGTTTCCGGCTTGTAGCATAGTGCCTCAACCAACTACGCTACCGAGTGCCCCCGAGATAAAATACGTCCACACTGAAAAGAGCTGTAGGTATGTTGACGTTCACTCCGAGAACAAGGAATACGCGAAACTTCATTCCGAGACCAAGACGTACGTGAAGTTTCTCTATGAGAGCAAGGGGCATGCAAAGCTTTACTCTAAGAGCGAAGGGCATGTGAAACTTAACTTCGAGATAAAGAGATACGTAAAAATTCATTCTGAAACTTTGTAATGAGTGAAGTTTCACTCTGAGACCATGGAGTATGTGAAGATTCATTCTGAGAATAAGTACACGAGGTTTCACTCAGACCAAGGGATACGTGAAGATTCATTCTAAGATGAAGAGGTACGCGAAGATTCATTCTGAGAATAAGTACATGAGGTTTCACTCTGAGACCAAGGGATAAGTGAAGATTCATTCTGAGAGCAAGAAGTACGCGAAGATTCATTCTGAGAATAAGTACACGAGGTCTCACTCTGAGACCAAGGGATGCGTGAAGATTCATTCTGAGATCAAGAGGTACGCGAAGATACACATCAACAGAAAAATGTTCAGTAACACTGATATAAAACTGCAGGAAGCCACACACGCGTGAAGGCTATCTTCCTTGTTATCTGGGACTTGTCAATAGGTATTTAGGGGATGCATTATCGGAATTAAACAACACTCTTCACGCAAGTAGGCGGCGCAACAATGCTCATACAGGATTCAACACGGTGTTCCCAAAAGTCTATATGAAGCTGATTACTAATTAATCTCATCAACGATGTAACTCATACAGTACGTTCAGCAAGCAACTGTAGATACGTGGACATTTATGGAACCCATTGTACTTACAAACCCTGTCGTCCTTACAAAATGCCATCCACTGCACCACATTTTGTGTCAGTTCCAGCCAGCTCGTACCCTTGCTCTCAGAATCTACATTGTCCCCCCCCCCAATTTAAGTACCGGTGTACCAGAATCAGAAGTTCCAACATTTCCATTCCTCTCTTGCATATTACATACATATATCAGCACATACGTTATGTTTTTAAATGAACGTTCAGGCAATATTAAGCCAAGAACATAATTTACGAAGTTTCTTATTCCGTGTGAAGAATCTTCTTGTTGCTTCCAATTACCAACAATCTGCCGATCGTTTGTCTTTCATCCTCCAATTTATATTCTAGCCATAATTTTCTATAGCCACTTAATTTAAAGCATAATAAATATGCCTACCATATTTTATCAAGAATCTTTCTTCATTTCATTCACAATTTGTTATAGAAAAACAGATAAACTATATGCTCCTATATATTTTAAAGTAAAAATTAATATAAGCGAAAGTTTTTGTGTCACTACAAAATAGAAAATAACTGTTATGGTACACCCTGTAGCAAGAGAGCCAGAGTCCTCTGCAAGATTTGGTATAAACGTTTCAGCTTTGCGTGCAACACTGTTCGTGTCTCAGCCAACAAGGCGTGACATACTGTGGTATGCCATTCACGCTGCTCCTGTAGCTGTTTTTAACAAAATTATAATTCTGTCTCGTCCAATGTAAGTCATTCTTCGACAGTCTGGACAAACATATCAATGATCTAGAGCAGAAATACAATGTAAACAGTTTAATCTCGTATATGACTAAAAGAATATTCCATATGTTTCTTGGTGCAACTTTTAAAATCATGTGATAACATGGAGAACGTATTCAATTTTCATACTTCAGAATAATGTCGTCGATTGCTGCCTGTTTGTTCTTTTGTGTAGAATGCAACAGTATGATTCACACGAAAAGTACAACTTTCACTAACCTATCTATAATTTTTGTATATCCATTAACCGATATGTACCAATTAATTTAACTTTAAACACCTCTGTGAATTTAAGTGTTTCGTAAGATTCTCGCAAACCGGGATTATTTCCCAAAGCAATATCCATCGGGACGCGTTCCATTTTCTCTGAAGTAGGAAATGAAATTATATAATTCAGATGACCTTCATGCTTCACGAAATTGAAGGTATCTTGAAAATCTGACAGCTACCGAATATCCTACTACATTTCCAGTTCGTGAATGTAACCTTCTGATGTTCTCACCCAAATGGGTTAAAAGAGAAATGGCAGATAAGAAGGAACCTCGATTACCAAAATTGATGAGAATTAGTACAATGGTTCTGAAGATACGAGGTGGAGGTAAAAAGGGTAAAGTTTTCCCCGTGCTTAACTAATTAAGCACTAAGCCATGAAGGCGTATGGGGAAGTGGATGTAAGGATCCACATTTTCTTGACCTCGCCACTACTTGGAGGTCAGAGGTCAGCTTCAAGTCCAGAGCGGCTTACTCCGGGGAAAGAAACCTCGGTACCCATAGGATAGGAGGCTGTATGGGCCCCAGAGGGACGCTGTGGAGAGGAGAGAATCCTTGATCCTAATAGGACTCGAACTCCGACCCTTTGGTCACTATCCAATATCCCGGTTTTCATGAAGTGGAGCAGAAAACTCATTCTGTGAAAGCCAGATTGATGTAGACATTCCCAGCTTGTGTATATACACTAAGAAATACATAAGCATCTATGTAACATTGAAATAACAGACAAGGAATGTGCTCTGTTTCAAGTGGACATTTCACTCTGCTCCCTTCACAGGCATCAGTAGTGAAAATAAGGACATGAGGCTCTGAAAACCACAAGCCGGCCTTCGTAATTCTGAACGTTGCCAGAAGCTAATATGAAACACTGTGCTCATCGGATTAAGAGTCCTGCATTATGAATGTTTAGGGCAGGCAGAAGTCGGGGCCGTCGGGGCGCTGTTCTGTGATTCATAGGATAGTCTCTAATCTTTTTACGACCAGATACAAAAGAGGAGGAAATGTGCACGGCCCCGGGTTTATTAATGCATTTACAGAAATAATGTCTGAAAATATTTAAGGTCCGATCCCTTCCTCAAGGTACAGACACCAAGTCTCGAGGTTATAAGTGATTGGTTCGAAACTCGGTAGTGATACAGGCTATCACGTCTGAAGTTGACCACAGATTTCTTAGTCTCTCCGAGAAAAGTGTGGAGGGTATAATCTCGATTAGGTGAACGTCGCTTCCTTCCGAATCTGTTCTAATTCATCATTCGCCAATCATCTCGCCGTTGAGGCTATGAGATACTAATAAAAGTAAAAAAAAAAGTAAAATTACCCCTGTAACAGGCAATGAAGGCTCATAGGGTTGTGAGACGTTGAGGGTCCCACATTATCTAGACAATCGGCTCAAAGATGGCTGTAAGGTTGTCAGCCTTACGCGCCGGCCACGTTTTACTCCCCAGTAAAATTATTTAATTAATTCCTGGTACTCATTTCTGTTAGAGGCTGAGTAAATCCCAGGGCCTAGTGCGGCTGAAAGGATTAGGTCAGCTGAAAAAAAATCCAGTGACCTCATCGGGACTTGAACCCGCGACCTGCCGGCTTGTAGCACAGCGCCCTAAAACAGAGCACAGAAAAAAGTGAGGGCGGATGTTATGAATTTAAAATTTTGCTTATGTTGAGACGCATAATGAGTCGGTGGTCAGTGACGTGTTGCTTATTAGCGGTTGAAGCAATCCACTCAAGTAGTTACGTCAGAACGTCAGCTGAAACCTTGTACATTAACAGTACCTGCCCAGTAATTAATCATCTGAAGGAAACTGGGTTCCAAGTTAGTAGATCAGCTACATTTTAAATGTAAGCAGGATTTGAGGTTCTCACAGTTCTGCGAAATAACGCCATGTAGTCTGTTGAAAGTCAGCCGACGTTTCGGAGGAACATCGCATCCACCTTCAAAATAAATTTTATATCTAATTTCATGCTGGTTGGCTTATTCTTCGATACTGATGATGGAGGCGACATACTCCTTCGAAAATTCAGTTGACCTTTAATGGACTAAATAGAATTACAGTCTATCCCAAAAGATAAAATCCTTAATAACCACCGGAGTGAGAACATGAAACTCGTACTTACATAACGTATTTCCAAATTACTTAATTACTCATGGAGCTGAGCCCCTCTGGAGGAGCCGCCAATTCTGCAGCTACTCAAGAATTTCCCAGCATTTTATGGAACCCGAAGGTTCATTACCGTGTTCACAAGAGCCCTCCACTGGTCCCTATCTTGAGCCAAATCAATCCATACCATCCTATCCTATCTCTCTAAGATCCATTTTAATATTGTGCACCCATCTACGCCTTGGTCTTCCCAGTGGTCTCTTTCCTTCTGGCTTTCCCACCAATATCCTATATGCATTCCTCGTCTCCCCATTCGTGCTACATGCCCTGCCCACCTCATACTCCTTGACTTGATTATTCTAATTATACTTGGAGAAGAGTACAAATTATGAAGCTAAGGTAGTTCTAAATAAATAAATAAATTCTGTTTCACTTTCCTTAAAGACATATTCAAATTTTGAACGAGGGGCTGTGGGAACAATCCTGTCACAAGAACTCGGGACGGCTGGCTGTCTCCATGCACACAGTAAATCAATCAATTATCTGAGTCGAGGGCACGCTACTTGGGTCTCGGCTAATTGAGAGCACGCAGCCCTTGATATAACTGTTATTCAATCACAGATGTCGTTCCACGCCTTCCTGTACAGTATATGTCAATAGTTATTCACTGCACGCGACACAGTTCAGTCGGTAAAGTGGCGGCTAATGGGCTGAATAGCCCAGGTTAGGATCCGTGCAGTTTCAGCGCTGTATTCATCACGGCTATATGCTATATGCATATCCGGTCTCTTACTTGATAAAACTCTTACCCAGCGGGTACTGGATGCTGTTGTTTCTCCGATAAAGTTCCCAGAGCGTGAAGGTAACCACTCAGTTCCTTTTTACTATTATTATTTGCCAATGTCAGCACTACAACCGAAAAATTAGTCCCAAAGAATAACATTTTACAGTGCGGGGAAGAAGAACAAACGAACTGAGGGTGAATGTAAATTGTGTTAATACCTGATGATGGCAGAAATGTCGAAACACGTGTTGAAATTATAGTGCACAGTGCTCGTGCACAAACATTTGTGTTGGCAGAGCCAAACAAAACAAACTGTCTCTCACACAACATGACGCTGCAATACAATATCTTTAGTAATCACTCACCTCCATCTGCCGCCGATGTTGAGAACGTATTTTTTTTATTTATTTAGTACTTGGAAGTATCTCAGAATTTTAGAATCGTTAGTGAACGAGTTGGGAGCAAGAGATCGTAGCCTAATTTGGGGCACTATCATAAAATTTGCCTGTAGGGGCTGAGTAAAACGACGAGAAACCTTAGTATTTCTGATAACCCGGCCGAGACTCTAACCGGTTACCTCATAAAGGAAATTCCGAAAATTTAGAGCTCGAGGCATATTCCTCGGTTACGAATGCATCAGTTTTATCTTCACTCATGCTCTCTTATGGGGATCGGCTTGAGCACAGGAGCAACTTATTCTCCTACCGTAGCAACTTCAGCGTGGACTCAGTGCGTACGGCGAGACCATAATGGATAGGCCGTGTTTGCACTGTCGCCCGTATTATTCATCTCCCAAATCTATGTTACAAAAATATTTGGGGTTTGAAAATTTTGCTTTGTCAGTTTCATTCTCGGATATTGTAAAATTTTTTTAAACACTTTATCTATTCCCATTGGTTCTTAGTTTCTTCTTCCAGAAGTGGGCGCAATACAAGGGACTTAGTCCCACAGTACTAGCACTAAAAAATAGTTTTTTCTTCCTCTGAAACGTTTATACTCGTAAATATCTATCACTGTGTCATATTTCGGAAGACGATAATTTTTGTAGTCACCGCCACGACAAACTCAAACCTCAAGAAAACCTCCACATAATGTAATTCAGCCAATTAAAGTCACATCGAAGGTACAGATAACACTATTCCTGTAACAGGCCGTGGAAACCCATATGGTTGTGAGACGTCGAGGCTCCCACATTTTCTAAACAATAGGCTTGCAGATGACGGTGAAGTTTTCAGCCTCATGCGTCGGCCGCCCTTTACCCCCCAGGAAGACTCCTGCTACTCATTTCTGTTACAGACTGAGTCGACCCCAGGGCCACAGTGCGGGTGGAAGGATTTTGTCAATTTATAAATCTAATGACATTATCGGGAATCGAACCCGTGACCTTCCGGTTTGTAGCATAGTGCTTCAACTAACTACTCTACCGAGTAGTATATAAATAGTGTGTGTCAAGAGAGACGCTCCTTCCTAATAGGAGAGCCTATATATTTGCAGGGTTTGTTATTTACGGTTTCATATCCCTCATAGATACTGACATTCAGACGAAAACGCACTGTTAACAGCGATAATCAAAAGCACAGGAACTACAATCAGTATCACACATTTTGCTGCTAACAAAGCTAATCAACATAAATAACTGTGCTGCATAGAAGCATAAAACCCTTTCCTTTTTATAGCGTCATGCAGAAAGCATAACGTGAAATGTTGCAAACAATAGTTACGGACCTTAATGGCGTCATATTTTGCAGTGTAGACTACTAAGACTTTATGATGAGATTCCGGTTTAAACCCTGTGCAAAATATGGCTTCCGCTCAGGGCACGTGAGCGTAATCTTAAGAAAACGGCGAGGATTGGATTCATATGACTCAGGATAGGGATCTGTAGCGGGTTCTTATAAAAGCACAATTGAACCAGAAGGTTCTGTAAACGTAGGAGAATTCACTGGCTAGCTGGCTGACTATTAGCTTCTCATGTAGATTTCTGCTATATAGAATTAACTACCAAGGCACATTTGTGGGTTATTTTACAATAGTGTCAGTATAAATTATGTTGAAATGTAGGATGATGAGAGGCAAAAGAACAGAAACCGGGGGGAAGTGGTTCTGACATAATCCAGTTATTATCTCGACATATGCCTGGAGAGACTAAGAAAACTCGGCTGATATTCGATTTGAGCACTTCCGGATAAAAGTTTAGGGCAGAATTTTCCAGACTTTTTCAACTCACGGCACACCGAACGAGACCACAACGTAAATTTCTAAAGAGAGATCTCATCATTAAAAAAACGAGTAATAACATTGTGTTTAAAAGTTCAATACTTATCATTCTAGTCACTTTGTTTTTTTTAAAAATAATTTTTATCATGGATTTCGATGATTTGTATCCAAAATTTTTCCTCGCTTTTTTGGACTTTCTCCGAAACTTCCGCGGCACACCTGTGGACTCTTCGCGTCACACTAGTGTGCCGCGGCACATCTCTGGACGCCTCGCGTCGCGCCAGTTTGCCGATGCACACCTGCGGACCCTTTGCGTCATACCAATGTATCGCGTCACACAAGTGTGCCGCGGCACATCTCTGGACGCCTCGCGTCGCGCCAGTTTGCCGACGCACACCTGCGGACCCTTTGCGTCATACCAATGTATCGCGGCACACCTGTGGACCCTTCGCGTCACACCAGTGTGCCGCGGCACATCTCCGGACGCCTCGCGTCGCGCCAGTTTTCCGGTGCACACCTGCGGACCCTTTGCAGCGGCACACCGGTTGAAAATGGCTGAATTAAGGCGTTACCACGACGCTAAACATATAGGAAACAAAGGCTGGTTTGTTGCAGGCCGACTAGCAATATATTATACTCGAGGAACAAATTTAGGTATAGATATCGAACAAATTTTATCACAAGTGGCAGAATGATTATGGTTATTAAACACAGAGACGGACAGAAACAGGGGGATGGACAGCGTAACACGACTTCACAACAATCACTCATCGTCTGATTATATACACTTTCTGTTAATAATGCATAACATCCTGGCTTTCCAATGTTGCACTTCAAAAACACTTCAGACCTTTACACGTGTAGTTCTTTGTTGTAAAGGCAAAGTTGTCCCTGTGCTTAATTACTTAAATATGACGCCATGAAGACATATGGGGCAATGGAGCATCGGCATTAGACGCAGGTAAGTAATCAGCTTGACGCTTTACCCTAAGGGAAAGAGCCCCGGATACTCATTGGATATACTGGGCTGGATAGGCCCACAGCCAGTCCGAGCGCTGTGGAAAAGAGAAGAATCTCTTTCTCTGGCGGGAATCGAACTCTGGCCGTCCACCCCGTAGCCTGTCGCTATACCTCCTGAGCTAACGCTTTACTATATTAACATTAAAATCTATTAATCTTGCCCAAAGAGTGTATATATGTAAGATTTTCATAATATACAGTGATTATTTCCTTAAATAGTATTAAATTATATTACTTCATAATGGAGATAGGGGTGTGTTTCCTGTGAGGTAAGAACTGAAATTTTAAATGTTTTCTTGTTAAACTTCAGGTTCTAAAGGCTAGATAAAAGCTATAACATATAAAGCTACCTGTACTGGAACAACTATAATAAGGTGCATCTAAATATAACATCAAATTTTTTCAAGAAAAAAAATATATATGTAAAGTTCTCGGTCCTGGTTCGCCTTGCGTTCCCAGTAACAGAGACACAGAAGAAGGATGTTAGAAGAAAGCAAGCCCTAAAATATGATTTCATTATACATATATATTGAAATTCATCAATAAAGAAAAGCAATCTGGAACCGCGCACCCGACCAGCGTTACGAAGATGATACTTAATGGGCTTCATGCTGTCCTGCTGCGGGTCGGTGGAAGCATAATGTCCTCGCAGGCTATTGATCCTACAGTTTTCCGGTCGACACAAGGATGTGAGAGGGAGGTTGGGAGGGGGTGGAGCAAGCGGGCGAGGGCTCAGGAAGGGTGGATGGATGGAATCAATATGGTCGTGCCTTGGCCTGCTCTGACGGGATGAACGGTGGGCTACAGAACACAAGAAGAAGAGGAATACGATGATGCTGAAAAAAAAAATAATGCAGCAGGAATAGGGCGATAAGGGAATGCAGCCATCTTTACCATCTGGGGGTGGGATTCCCGCTCTATAAGTCAATGCTTCTCGGTGGGGCAGGGCGTAGCAAGTTGGCACTGAATTCGTGTAAGAAAGTGACGAAATCTGTTGATGATATGGGGGAGAGAGAATGAGGTCAGGTGATCGGGAAAGTTTCTTATACGTGTCTGTAAAATGTCATACAGATTCATTGTAGCGTACACCATATCACTCAAGCGGGCGACAAATATTACTGAATTAAAAATCCTCTGAGTAGATCCCCACCCTCCCGTGCTTTTCGATAAGCTCAGATGTAAAAAAAAATGAAAATACTGTCACGTGTATTAGTGACTAAAAACGCGGGTTCTGGATTGGATGGACGGGTTTATTTATTCCTTACAAACACCACCAGCAATTAAACGTAATTATAGCGCTATCGTTATTTCTACACTTCATAATTCACTGTTACACACACATATTAGTCGCCTCTTCCTGGTAACGGAATTAAAACACACACTACAGATATTACCTACAAAGTCTTTTCTTCACAGCAGCCCGTACAGAACTCAACTCTCAACTGAACTCTGCTTTACTCATCTCTATGACTGCTTCGTGTCCTTGATTCACGGCTTCTCAGCTACTACTAGCTACAACTGACTTTCGGTTATTCTGGAACCTCTTATAACTCCTCAGTACGGACCACATAGAAAACCTCTTCATTTCTTGTATTGCAAGGCAATTGCCTAGCAACGAGTTATAACGATTATTGTCTGTATTCGTTGCTGCGAGAATATTTACGGGACCGTTGCCTAGCAATGATAACATTCCTCTATTATCACAAAAACGGCCCATATGTCACAATATAAACTTTCCTTGTAATACAAGGTCCGCCGTTTTAGAATAATTCGAACCCTAATTGTTGGAGTAGGAAGGAGGAAGAGGTCAGTCAGTATAATGAATAAACTACGGACTGGAGGGCCAAATAATCAGGGTTCGAATTCCCGAAGGGGTAATATACATTTCTTTCCTCCATAATGTTCTGGTCGGCTGTAGGTCCATCGAGATTTTCATAAATGTAGTACTGGATGTACAGCGGCCGGGAAATGAAACTGACCACTAGTGCCAAGGCAAAGAATCCATGGAGCTGTACCTCTACTCCCCTTAAACTCATGGTAAGCTGATTAGTGATGCACAGGGATAATTTTACCTTTGTATAAACCTGACAGCATTCGAAAGGCATACTCCCATTGGAGTCAATCCTTAGAGACTGTACATACATATAAATGCATGTTAATTTAGTTTAGATAGAAATCTAACCATATTATTCACAGACTATTGTTGTTTTAAGTAGTTCCTTCTTGTATATCTTTGATATTAACTATGAAGAATATATATATCATTTTTTTAATTTTTGTTTTTAAACTTATCACGTTTTATTTTGTCTCCTGGTCCATTTTCTTATGGGATATTCTAGGAAGACATTAATAGCGAGATTATGTAAATGTTAGGATGATTGGCGATTGATGAATTGGAAAAAAAAAATAGAAGGAATTGGCCGCGGGCTTTTGAAAATACAATTCCGGAATTTGCCATGTGATGCTCAGGAAAGTAGCGATAAATCCTAGGACAGACGGTGTCCAGATAAAGGCTTGAATCGAAGACTACAAATTACGAGTCCAGAGCGTTACCACTATCAACTTTTTTATTTTATATTCTGTCACTTTATGTTTCTCTTTCCTCTTCACTCTCTTCCTATCGACAAGTCTGGCCCTTTCTAGGATCACAGGATTGTAAAAAAACTTTACACTGCTCCCATTGGTTCGCTCTTCGCTTCATTTCCTGTCCTCCGTTTCTTATATCACCGAGAGTTTTTCCCCAGCAGCTCTATCTTCTGCCATGAAGACGAAGGCGGCAGGTTTCTCTGGAATATTGAAATATACTGAAGCATACGGCGCTATATCCAAGAAGCTAATAGGTTTCATTATCACAACTTCAAATCTCACACAGAATAAAAATATTATTCTAGTTTATGTTGAAGATCAGCAGCGAGTTTTCCAACGGAATCGTACATTACATTTCAAATAATAATTAAAAGCTGTCCTCGTAACAGATCGCCAGGTCATGCAAACGTATCGAGACTGGAGTTACGGCTCTATGCATTCTTAACACTGTCAGTAGGTTGAGTGTGCAGGCAGCTTCTGATCTCGTTACAAAGACATGATCGGTAGCCCGAGAAGACGTCATAGCATTGCACCGTAAAGGTAAAGCTATTCTGCTTGGGGGGAGTGGATGTATAGATCCAAGTGTTTTTGACTTCGGCACTACTTGGAGGTGAGCGGTCAGTTTCACGCCCCGCTCGCTTTACCCCGGAGAAATGTCCCCCGGTACCCACTGGATAGGAGGTTGTGTGATTTCCAGTCTGATGAACAGAAAAATCTTTCCCCTACCAGGACTCGACCTCCAACCCATCGGCCGTTAAACCCGTAGCCAGTCGCTACACTGACTGCGGTATCCCAGCTCCATGCATTCCACCGTCCTACCACTAAACCTTATATATTCCACCTACCACAATACACGGTGTCATGGGACAATATTCTTTAATTTTCACAGCCGTGAAGACCTTGTAATGTATTCCAATAATTAATTCATTTTACGAGGATGAGGGCGCCGTGACTATGCGGCAACTTCTCTGACAGGTATGTGAGACGGGATAGTCCACTTCTCTCATGAAGGCGATTCTATTTGGAGGTAAGTGAATATCGTGACTGAAGTTACTTAAACTTGGTCTCCCACTTAAAGGATATTGGGCAGGCTGCTTTGCGTAATACTGCTTCTAAGAGCAGGATTACTCACTCATTTATATAGCACGGAGACTTCCAGGCTCAGAGCCTTTTTGCTTTCTCTTCCTCGTCCCATGGAATAAACCATTACATGAACATACGTACTTATCGTGTTTCCTTTTCCTTCGTTTTTTTCGTATCTATAAGTCTAGGAACATAAATTATAGAATGGAGTGCCATGTGTTCTAGTAGACAGCCTCCGCCGTTTCGGAGGAACAAAATGTCTCAATCTTCAGGTCGAACATGAAAGCAATACGATCCTCCGATAACTGGTAACCACCTATCAGACTTCACGACACCACATGGCATGAGACCTCGGACTCAATATTCGTTCGCGCAAATATACGTGTAAATACACATCGAGCAAAGAGATTCAAGCGGAAATGTTTCTGACCTCCAGCAAGAAGGTGTCCGTTTCGAACCTAGATCAGGGCACAGACTGTTCTGACGATCTCGCAATTTTCTTCAGACCATTCAAGAAAATTCCCAGTACTTTCAATTTGGCCACGACTTTTAATTACATGTTCTTTCAAATTTATAAATCATTATAATCCAATTATCTGACACTGCATAATCTGAGCTACTGACAGCGTCGTATAATGAGTTATAAACCAAGAGAACACACATAAATTCGTACACAGTTCCATAAATAACCACCAGCTGCTTCGGAATGACAGAAGCAACACAAGGCCACGGCACCTCAAACCTCTCACTTCATAAGATAAGGGATGTGCACTAACATAAGTGTGCTGAAACACTAATAAAGAAGAAGAGTGTTCGCCGGGAACGCTGCACGCTTTGAAGTCCCTGCCATCACCTCTTTACCGCCAAGTTTGAAGATTACGTGTATACTCCGCGGAAATTTGTAGCAAAGCAAACATAATATTGGACACGAGATAGGAAGCTGCAAGACAAACACTCTACTTCCTGCATGGACATACAGACAGATGAGGAAGTCCAAGCAAGGCCCGACCTCAAACAACGTTACTCGACCGAATATAATCTAATCTCCTTCTTTGTTTATTTAAATACCTTACGTCAAATGGACAGGCTATTTACTATTGAATAGGATAAAAGTAGAAAAAAGGGGAAAATCAATGAATCCCTAACTCTGCACCATATATACGAATATATATATATATATGTGTGTGTGTGTGTGCGTGCATGTGTGTGTGTGTGAGAGAGAGAGAGAGCTTTGCTCTTCGGCCGCTTCTTTAAAGTGACAGAACAAGGAATGCCCACTGGATTTGAGACTGAGTGAGTCTCAGAGCGGGTCTGCACGAGATGAGTAGGGCATGAATCTCTGTTCCTTCTTGTACTGAGGCAGTGTCTCTCAGTCAGTAGCCATTAGCACTACCTTCTGATCTAACGCATCTCACAGCGTAGACTGAGTCAAAGATGGCACAATGCCCAGAAAAATGGAAAATATTACGAACAAAAACCTGATGTGCCCCAGAATATTACGATATTTATTTTCAATGCCTAAGGAAACAATGAGAGCCTTAGGAAGGACGTTTCATTTACCGATCGGAATTGCGATCAAGGAGCCCCGAGAAGAGCTCATGACGGGTAATTTCCCTCTCGACGAAAGAGTTCCCGGTACCCATTGGAAAGGAGGCTGGGTGAGCCACAGATCCGGTCTGAATGACGTGGAGAAGAGAAAATTCTTGACCGTACCGGGACTCGAACTCCGAATCCTCGGTATTAAGCTCGTAGCTAGTCTTTATACGGACTGTGCTATATCGGCTCCCTTCTCTATTATATATTTTATAATGAGACATTTATACCTTTACATTTGATATTAATTGTTAAAGAACAAAGCAACCTGCAAGTGTAACGAATTTTTATTGAAATGTTGAGTCAGTAAAATTAGCTTACATATATCGGTCCTATTTGATCATCGTCAAGTCACCGACATCTCCCTCGGCACATTAGCAGCATAAACAGGAGCAAGGGATTATGAGAAAACTGGCAACATAGGGGTACTCGACACTTCACATGAAACACAAGTAAAAACAACTTAACGTATCCTTGAAGAGAGGAACACTGCAACAAATAACAATGTTTCTTCCTGTACTCAGAAGAAATGTATGTAGAATTTAATTTTGAGGCCTTTACGACAACCTCTGTGGTCTAGTGGTCAGAGTTCCTGCCTATAGATATAGAGGTCCCGGGTTCGATTTCCAGCTCTACCAGATTTTCTGAGAAGTAGTGGGTCTGAAACGGGATCCACTCAGCCTCGTGAGGATAATTGAGGAGATATTTCAATAAAATAGCTTCTCAGGTCCAGAAAACTGAGATTAATGGTCATGGGGATTAGTTGCGCTGACCATGCAACACCCTCTATCCGCTAAAGTTGGCACTAACTTCACCGATAAGCGGCGGTCGCTCGGTCGGTATAGTTCACTTGCGGACTATAGGACAAGGAAATATGATTTTAAATGTACATGTAAGATATCTCCTTTCATGACACCATCCTCTGAAGATTGTTCTGTAGGCCTGACACATGTGAGGCGAGTTAATCGAATCTCTCATTTAGCAGATGTTACAATTGTTAGGTATTCTGTATTTAACAGTTCTTAACTGTTGCTTTGTTATATAAGTTTCTTCTTGTGGATGATGGCTGTGTACCATCTACGTACTAAAAACGCTGAACTGGAATGTGTAACATTATTACGAACTCAGGATTGAGAAGAACTTCCAAGAGCACATTTTGTCTTGTTCTTAGGTGCCATGATATTGCGTAGGAAATTATCGCTATGTGATTACAAAAATTATGCAACTGATTTGGGTAAGAAGCAACACCGAATTTCTTCATTTATCTTCTATTTCTTCTCTTTTTTCCATAAAAATCTTCATTGCCTCAGTAAAATTAACATTTACTATGGAATCAATATGAAACTTCAAAAACAGCATCGCCGTACATTGGCCAACAATTTTTAATTTCCAAAGCAATTTAACAAACGTTTTCTGCTGAGTACGTCAAGAACTAATTACTTGTCCAGGATTTGATTAGAGAGAGAGGCATCAAGAAGAGTTAATTAAAAAGTTGGGATACATAGCACAAATCGAATGAGTTCTATGGTATTCTCGTCTGAGGACCCAACAGAGCCAGCTTGAGGATACACAGAAAGAAGAGCGGAAAGGTACACGTTCACGGCGTCTTTTTACTCAAATTATTTTGTACTTGTCTACAAGGGGCACACTCAGGAACATAAAATATTTATCTCACGAAACAGAAAGAACAGCGTCCTTCTGTCATAGCCTTACATTTCTTTCCGTTACGAAAGGATAATAGTTAGTAGAAGTATGCATTATCCAGACATTTCATGCAAAGTCTATTCTCTGTCAGTTATTTTTAACTGACCTGGTGTTGACGTATGGGGGAGTGAATGTATAGATCCATGCATTCTTGATCTCGGTGCTCGTTGGAAGTGAGTGGTGAGCTTCACGCATCGGCCGTTTTACTTCCGAACAAAAATCTCCCGATACCCATTGGATAGGGGTCTGGACGTCGTGGAATGGTAGAAAACCTGTCCCCTACCGGGGTTCGAACTCCGACCCTTTGGGGTGTCAGCCCGTAGCCAATCGCTATACGAACTGCGCTATCCCGGCTCCCAGACAGGGGATGGGGACTGTGTATTCAGGTAGATAGGTACCAGTATTTTCGAGGAAATTTTCCCACGACTTCAAGGCAGTAAAAGGTGAAGGCGACAAGTTCCTAATGGCTGTTATTTGTCAGTCTACACGGCGTTACATCCAAAAAAATCGTATTCTTAATATTCAACGATAGTGAACTATCGAATTCCATATAGCTAGTTAAGTATATAAGTAGTGTACATGTATCTAATTGCAGGTTATTGGGTATTAACCGAAAGCCGGTATTTGTTGATCTAGTAAAAAAATCCAGGCTTTCGAGAAAACGGAAAATTTATTACCGTTCTCCAAGCAGTCCGAAACTGAACCCCATTCCAAAGAAATTCAATACAGTTGATACCTTCAGATTGTCTACAACAGATTTTATCTTAATCTTTCTACCTAAGCATACGTCGTCACAATATTACCTTCCATTGAATTTTAACAACTAAAATTTTAAACGTAATTCATCTTCTCCCAAATGAGTTATATATGTACATCCCACATCAAGCTCGCGATGCAGCAATCCCAAAAACATTAGGTGGAAACAAATTATGATGCTACCCTTATAATTTGATCTGAGTTCCGAATACTCCACACCTTGTCCTCATGCGCCATCAATCTATGCATGTAAGTCCTAAAAGGTAAAAGAAGTTCAGCTATCCCTCTAACAGACTGTGGAGGCACATAGGGTTGTGAGACGTTGAGGTTCCCACATTTCCTAGACAATCAGCTCATAGATGGCGGTGAGGTTGTCAGCCTTAAACGTCGGCAGCCCTTTACCTCCAGGAAGATTCCTGCTACTCATTTCTGTCAGAGGCTGAGTCGACCCCAGAGCCATAGTGCGGCTGGAAGGGTCATGTCAATTGATAAATCTCATGACCATATCGGGGATAGAACCTGCGACCTTCCGGCTTGTAGCATAGTTCCTCAACCAACTACGCTACCACGTGCCCCTCAGTGTAAGACTTACTTAAAATAAATAAGAGGGTTTTAATTTTAAAAACATTTTTGTACGGGGAGATAACAGCTTCATTTATATTAATTACATATTTAAATTTTTTTAGGTTATTTACGATGCTTTCAGTTTCGCGTGCTATACAGCATCGAATGGTAGGATTAATAAATTATGAATCGAAATGGATTCGGAAGGAGGCGGTTGTAGCCTAATCGAAGCATTATACCGGAATTTTTTTTTGGAAGAACTGAGTCACGACAGCAGATGTCCAGGCCGAGATTTGAACTAACTACCTCCCGGATACAAATCTAGAACATTACATCTAAACCACCTTGTTCTGTGCATCACTGATAAAGAAATCATTTATGTCCATTTGTTAAAGAAAGTTACACACGAAGAGTACGCTCTGGTACAATGACTGTCCATTACAGACGAAATATTTCAGAAGGAAATTGTTTAGACTCTTCTGGCATCTGCTGACAGCATTTAGGAACTAACTGCTACCACAAACAGTGTTTCCAAATAAATGTTTTTAATAGTGGCAACGTCTATGCTATTATAAAATCAACTTAAAAAATAAACATCACATGAAATTAATGAAAATTTACGATAACAACTGCAGGGCATATAATTTCAGATCACGTACCGACCAAAGGAGAACTAATAGAGCTAAAATTGACAAATTTATGTAAAACCAAGGGAACAGCTGTAAGATCCACATGGACTCGAACATTCATAGTATCAGCGTCTAGAATTCTATGGTTGCTGGAAGCTTAGGAAGATCGTAATATACATGGAATAAAATTGTGACAGGCTTGCATGAACGTAAGTAACGACAAAGGGAGAAAAGGATGATTAGATCTGATACAACAATGTTCAATCAATTGGGACAATTGTTACACTATAATAACCTGTCTAGGTTTCTTATGGTTTCCCTGTTTTGCACAAGTCTCCAGTAGCTAACGGCCGTTTTAGACGTTAACACATAACAATATCTGTTCCGTTTCGCCTCCTCACAATTTAACTGTAACATCCAACATCGAAGATAAAGGTAAATTTGTTCGTGTACTTAACTAATTAAAGCCAACGCTATGAAGACGCATGGGGGAGTGGAGGAATAGCTCAACACATCCTTCATTTCGGTACTAAATTGAGGTGTGTTGACAGCTTCACGTCCCTGTCGTTTTAACCCCCGCGCAGCCCCCCCCCCCGACTGGGTGGGCCACAGACAGTATGGATGCTGTGGAGTAGAGAAAACATTGCTCTTATCCAGAATCGAACACTGGGTGTCTAGTACGTAACCCGTCGCTATGCCGACTAACCTATCGCAGCTGTTAGGAAATACAAAATACGCGTTTCAAAAAATATTTTAGTTTTATTTTCATGAAAATGACGACAGCTGAATACAGAGAGACTAATGTTGACACATCCGCCTACCAGTGGAATTACTGCTTCGTGCTACGACTCGTCGGAGCACTGTGTCGTCATGATCTCACGCAGCACCAGAGCGATTTTTTGCTCTATAGAGAGACTTTTGTAACCATTCAGATATGTCTTGAACGCTGAGACACTCAGTTTGATTATAAAATTATGAGCTACCTGAAGTATTTCGTGACTTTCTGCAATCAATCAAAACAAATGCTACGATCGTTTCTCCAAAGAGGAAACAAATCACTTCCACATAATGTCATAAAGATTTATGAAGCGAGTGGAATTGTAGCTTCACGCATTCTTAACATCAGCACTACGTAGATGTGAATAAACAGCTTCACGCTCCAGATGCTTTAACCCCAGAGAAAGAGCACTCGGTGCCCATCGGATAGAGGACAGTGTGGGCCCCAGACCCGGTCTTGACGCTGTGGACAAGAAAAATCACAGCCCTTACTAGAAATCGAACCTCGGTACTCCAGTCTTCCAGCCTGTACGCAGGCATTGCAGTAAATGAATTGTTATAAATAATAAAAATATACGTATAATGTTTCTCTAAAGTGGCTAATCTTACAATGAATTGTGGGGTCATTTTTATCTTAAAAATTGACTGGGTTTATGTCTATATTTAACTAAAATTACAGGAAATATTTCGCCTTCATGTACTGTCCCACGAGTCATTATTTTTATATATCGGTTTGTATCTGTGTGGAATGAACATAAAGACCAAAGTTCCACTTAACATTGCAAATAACACATGTAGAGAACACGTATGCCTCAATGTAATACAGTTTCAGTGCTTTATTACGAACTTCAACCGAATTTAACACAGAAGTGATGTTGAATTTTACCCGTGCGGGTTAGAAAGGAAAACCATCACTGATAAAATATCCCTCCAGTCATTTCAAGCAGAGGGGGTTAGTGTCCCAACGTGGAAAACTGGACAAGTACTGGGCTGCCTGTTGACAGCCGCTATGTTTGCGAACACGTACGGTAGATATGAATCAACTGATCAATATCGCGATACAATAAATTCGTACCACAACGTTAGGCGCCGGTGGAAATAAAAAGGAAATATTCCCGACACAGAACAAAAGAAAAGTGAGTTCAAGACTCAAATTAGTATGGCCATTATAGGGTGGAGGGCTGATGTTAGCACTTTTTCAGTCATTAATGACTGTTGTGACCCAGGCCTCAAGGCGTGACGTGTGAACATGCAGACACCTGCAGGCCTGACACGAGTGAATTAGAGCCGGAGAGCTCATACCTGAAGCAAAACATGTGTCTCGTTTAGAAAAAAGAAAATTATATCGATTAGACAATGGCTGGCGTCCATGCCTCATGTTCGGAAGATTCCTGCTTCGACTCTCGATTCAGAGGTAGATTATCCTGAGGTTTGTGTGGTCTTCTTCAGTCCTTCCGATAAAGCGAGAGCATATATATATTTATGCCTCCTTATTTAAGTATCATTTACATAAAGATTCTGTCAATATCTTACACTTCGTAGAGTCAAACGATATGTGATTAGTGACTAATGAATTGGAAAGGATGCGGAAGGAGGCGGATGTGACGTAATATGGGTTTTTATCCCATAGTTTGCATAGGATGACTCAATAAAACCACAAGAATCCTCAGCCAGAATATTTAGTGTTCCGACCTGACTCAAAAGGTTGCAGTCCACGTTACAGCATCAGCTAACTTGCGTAGTAATATAACTCCATGGAACTGAGCCCATCTTGACAAACCGTCAGTAGCTCAGCCACTCAAAACTTTCCCAATATTTTATGGAACCTGAAGGTTTATAACAGTGTTCATAAGAGCATTCAACCGGTCCCATACCTGAGCCAGGTCAATTAAGTCACAACACCCCATTCTAGGATTATTTTAATATTATACACACACGTACTTGTTGGTCTTCCTAGCATGCTCTTTCCTTCTGATTTTCACATCAATATCCTACAGACATCTCGAATACGGAACAAAACTGCTAACCACCCCAGCCTACAGTTTACCAATGGATATTGGATACCGTGTCAAAAGATCTCCTTTCCTTCCTATTTGTCTATTCTTAGGTGATTGAAGAACAAAGTTAGTACTAAGCTATGACGTCATAAACAGTGTAACAGATAACGAAGTGAGAAGAAGACCACGACTGACGAGCAGGCAGTAATCTGGAAGGAGGCTGTCTTATTAAGTGTGTAACCATCGAAGAGCCGGGTCAAGTATGAAGCCCCCAAATTCAAGGCCGAAGGCATGATAATGTGATGGATGGTCGGGGCTATCACCCATTTCAGGAAGCGGTGATCCTCCTGCAGAACTGGACACGTGAACATTAACGATGAGCTGGTAAAAATTTGATCGTTGGTTACGTTCTGATCTAGACAGGGAAAATATGAAGCACGTCAGCAAGGAAAGTTTCGGCATTTTACTTAATCCGGCGTTTGATGACCCAACTCACAAGTCATTCGTCCTTATCCTGAGCCAGATGAATCCTGTTCATATCCCATTTTACTTCTTTAAGGTCCATTTTAATACTGCATCCTATCTATGTCTAGATCCTTCTAGCGGTCTTATTTCGTCAGGCTCTCCTACCGAAAATATATACGTACGTATTCTCTTCTCTCCCATGCGTGCTACATGCACCGTCCACTGCAATCTTCTCGGTTTTATCATCCTATTCATATGTGACGAGGAATATAAGTTAGGAAGCTCCATAATAAATAAATATCTCCAGTCTCCTGTTCCTTCCTCAGTTTTAAGCCCAAATATTTTCCTGAACATCCTGTTCTAAAACTTCCTGCGTTTGCCGTTTTTTCTTCATGTAAAATACCTCAATAAGGAGGTAACAGACTGAAACGATACGCAGAATTGCTCGAAAGTCACTTAAGTTGTTGGTGTAATTTACACTAAAATGTGTTAGAATTCCCTTTGTTACTCACTGAATTTACGAATAATTTTAGAAAAAATATCACAACTCTGTGATACCGTTCTACGAATTCTCTCTCTCTCTCTGAACGTTTCCTACAAGAGAGGATGTCTTAGGTTAACTGACTTTCAGGCCAGTGTATATATCTTTGGGAGGAAAAAACAAGTATCCTTACTACTCACAATTTCTGTCGAAGTTGTAAGAGAACAAACTCCGTGGCCCACTTCTCAGAAAATCTGGTAGGGCCGGGAATCGAACCCCGGACCTCTGGATCCGTAGGAAGGAACTCTGACCACTAGACCACAGAGGCGGTCATCTATCCGGAATTACAGAATTATAGGACTGTCGTTGAGTCAATGACTCAATCAAGACTGACTCGATTCTGACCGACGTGTGCATCGTGAGAGTGGCGCCTTGGAATGGCAACCTAGCAATATCCCCGAGAGAAGCTCTGTAATGCCCCTGAGCCAGGCTTGGCGGAGTCTAGTTGTCAACGGAATGCACTCGGAATACGAAAGGGATAAAAATGAAGAAGAGAGAGAAAGAGAGAGACAAGAAGGAAACGTATAGGCCCATATAAAAACTGTGGGAATCATCTTCCAGCATTTTATACCTTGCTTGACACAAATCTCCAAGAATCATAGAAAGGAACGAGGCGAAGAGAGAAGGAACACGAAGACAGAAGCAGGAAATAGGAAAAAAAGGCTTCATCCATTTTTTTTTTCACTTCGCTTCTGGTATATTAGACAGTCACTCGCTCTGGGTGGTTGTCATGACCTGAGCTGAGGGTGGGCGCTCTGACCTCAACATGTCAACGAGAGATGAAGTCCAGATGTATCAGTCCACTTCATGTCCGCTACGGCCTAATATCATGGGATAATATACATGTAAGTTCCTAATCCCTTAAGACAGCTCAAGTTAACACAGTCTCCTCAGGCTACCAGCACAGTCAGTTGGTTAAAAACGACTGACGCTTCAGAGACCACCCTGTTCACATCATCAGAATCTAACACATCCTGATGATGGTCGCAGAGATGATCTACGAAACATCGGTAATTTTTAATCAGCTGATATGGATGATAGCACTGGAATACTTTATTTATTATATATAGTACTACACATTATAGTGTGACGCATAGACCTGTTGCTAAGCGGTGATTCTGTAAACAGCGACGTTACTAGGTAACGCCCGCAACAAGCACGCAAGCAACAATAAAAGAAATGTATTTTCTATGTGGTCCGTGCTGAGATGTAAGCAAAATAGTAGACAGATGAGAGTGAGTTCTATATGGGAGTATGTGAAGGAAGGACATGAGCACAGGAGGCTCTCCACTGTTAGAAGCCGTTGTCGGGAAACGGCTAGTTAAGATATAGCTGGTTGGAAAAGGCTCAACGCGTAGTGTGGTGATTTGTGAAGTGTGGAGATTAACGACAGCGCTGTAATTACTTGTAGTTCGAGTGGTGTGTACAAGTGATCAGTAAATCCATTCATCGATCCGAACACTGTCTACAGTCACCTCTAAATCGTGACAATATATATTATTATAGATTAATAAAATTGTTATTATATACGTTTTATATATGTAATATATCGCGTGTATAAAAACTTACGGAAGCAAATTATGACACCATTTCCAAAATTCGGAAGGAAAAGAATGAGCTTAAAATACAGCTGAGATCTGGATAGCTCAGTCACTACCGTAACAAGGTGATGGCAGTTTCCACCAAGTTAATAACAGACAAGGGGACACCCAGCCTCCTATCAGACACGTACCACTGGAACTTTTCTGGGGATAAAGCGGCCGGGGGTGAAGTTGGTCACTGACCTGAATATAGTGCCGAAGTTAGGACTGCATTTACTCAGACCTACACTCCCCCAAACTACTTGGTCTTACAAACTGCTTAAACAACAACGGGAAACTCAGGAAATTTGTTTCAGGATAGCTCACGGTATAGCGACGGGCTACGAGCTTGAAGGCCAGGGTTCGATTCCAGGAAATGGCAAGACATTTTTCTTTACTCCATAACGTCCAAACCGGCTTTCGGGCCCACGCAGTCTTCTACCCAATGGGTACCGAAGGGCTGTTCCCCTAGGGGTAAAGTGGCCAGGGAATTAAGCTAACCGCTCACCTCCAACTAGTGCCGACGTCAAGAAAGCGTGGATCTATACATCCGCTCCCCACACGCCTTCAATTAATTAAGCACAGGAACAACTTTACAGTTTTACCGTACATTACGGCCGGATTGCTTATGATTGGTTTGTACGACATGGATATGTTACTGCTTATGTGGCTCTTTCCGATGTCCAGGTTGCCTTACGGCATTCTGACCGCAGATATGCCGGGCACTACACATCCGAGTAAGTCCCAGCATCCACTATATAGCTACGTTATTCTCCACCCACAATATATTCCGCATCAAAACAAATCTATAGACTTACATACCTACTGATTTAAAATCAACAAAATATACTGTACTTAATTTTAATAATTTTCACTTGTGATTGTTGCTGCAGTTAATCTGCATTATTCAAAATAAGGGATGTCACAATGACGTATAAATTGCAGGCACCTCGACTCCGTATAGAAATACTCAATTACATAATCGACTGACTAACTTAGTGCCTCATAACCAGGTCTCCCGTCCTTGAGGTCCAAAAATTAATCTTTTGCTTGAACGTTACGGAGGAACATGTCTCCTCCATCTTCAGGGTAAGAATAAGACGAACCAAAAAATCAGTATGAATCAGTTAGCAAGTAGAGCAGACAATAACCACCGCTGTGAGAACCTCAAATTCTACATAATATTTTGTTTTCTGAAATTTTTTTTTTTTTTGCAGTATGTTTCATCACAATATCTGCTATTCTGCCTGGTAGGTTTCGTGATTGTCCTCAATTCCTCCAGGGAAATAACCGAATAGTGCCTCATACATAGGCAATGACCGCTTCCTTCTGCCTCCTTGCCAGTTCGTTATTCGCCGGCCATCCCGTCACTCTGAACAATTTGTGCGCCCTTTATGGAATTCGAAGGACCATTACTCTGTTCACAACCGGCCGCAACTCAATAACGTCCTGCGCCAGGCAACTCAAGTCCATAACTTCTTCAGTAGCCATTTTAATATAAAACAATAAACTAGCACAAATATTTCCTGTCATTTATAATTGCTAATTAGTTACAAGAGAAAACTTCTAGGAATGTTTGCCATCCATGCACTTTCAAGAAATCAGTGACTCGGAAGAAGAGATCTCTCAAATCCATAAGTGAAGGATTCTGACCTATCTCAAGTAGCAATATACGAGTTATATTGTAGGAAAAGAAAAAGGGGAGGTGGAAAGTTTTCTATTCTAATAAAACGTAAGCTTTCTTTTTTCCTTTAAGAACGATTTATCATTCCACTGAGCGCTAAACCAAGCGAACAAAAAGATTGGTAGAATCTTTAAGATACCCCGTCAATATTACAAACCTCGGAATATTCTTTTATACCGGCTCTCTTCTTCATAGAACTTATTGCTTCAGGAAGCCGCTCACAAAGCTCAACATTATGCCAACATCATAGCGATCACTTACGTAATTCCCTTTAGTAATTACTTTTATGAACTTTAGAAAGAGACAATGAAGCCAGTATAACGACCAGTGATTTAGACCGTTAAAGGCAGATTTGAACTTAAGAAGCAAATCCGCTGGCTTTCATTTCTTTAAGAAAAGTACAGAAGGTAGAGCTACTTGCATGGCTTGGCGTTACTTTCACGTGAAGGCTGTAGAGACCGTAGAAAGTTTCAGCTATGCGATGCTGTGTATGGTACAGATGCAACCTCTTGAAGCTGAGTCTTTTTGTGAAGCCGCTAGTCGCTCAGCTAAACAAGAATTTCTCAATATTTCATGGAACCCTAAGTTTCAATACCGTGTTCAAAAAAGCCCTCCACTAGTCCCTATCCTGAGCCCGATCAATCCATTCCATACCACTCTACCCTATCTCTCAAACATCTATTTTAAGATTATCCTCCTACCTATGTCTTGGTCTTCCTAGTGTTCTCTTTCCTATTAATTTTCCTATCACAATCCTATATGCATTCCCTTCCTCGGTATGCGTACTGCATACCCAGCCCGTCTAATCCTCCTTGACTGGAGAAGAGTACAAATTATGAAGCTCCTCATTATGCAGTTTTGTCCAGCCTCCTGTCACTTCATTCCTCTTCGGTCCAAATATTCTCCTCAACAACCTCTGTCTATGTTCTTCCCTTAATGTCGGAGACCAAGTCTCACACCCATACAAAACCGCAAGCAAAATTATAGTTTTATTAGCAGGTAATACCAGGTGGCCTGCATAGATCATGTAGTTGCTTGACCGAGGAGTTTGTCATAGTCGCAACAATATGGCTTGTACGCGCAACGTGCCGCAGAGTCTGCAGCCACTGCTCACGCTGGTTCCTCGCTCACAATTTTTTCTACCCTGAAGATGGAGGCAATATGTTCCTCCGAAACGTCGGGTCACACAAAATCTACACGGCGCCACATCCCAGAAGACGGCATTATTCATAATATTTCTTACTAATTTTTATGGGTGAGTGTTGTAGAACAAAGGCAGTTTAAAAATCTGGAGCAAATTAGATGTGCATTCAATTCCGTTTATTGTAATTATTGTAATTAACGCGAGGTCGCTCTATAAAACGTATAGAGGAGTACAGATGAAGCTCACTGTATTCTCATTCTCGGTCCTGAGCCAGTCTCATGACTCAGAGACGTGAGAGAGAAAAATATGGTCACTGGTTCAGCGGCTCACTGAACCGAAAATGACTGTGCTGGCGAAGTCCAGTAGCAATTTACCTGAAACCGGAACCTCCGGCCCTCCGACCATATACAATCACGCACCAGAAAACAAGCCCTCTATATCCAAAGGCTAGGGTCCTGGAAGAGCCCCATCACAGACCTACATGTTCTGTATAAGAGAGAAATTTCGTGACCCTGTCGGGAACCGAAGCCTAATCCCTTGAGCTTCTATATGCAGCTTGTCGTAGCATTAACTGAGAGATTCTAGCTCCACACTTTCTGTATTACAATTTGGCTGGTCACTGAGAAGATTCCAGAAAATATATTGTTCTGGAAGGTACAGCAATTGTTGATAGGATATCGTTTGCTCAAGAGACAATAATTAGATGTTCTCTATTTCAAGAATCCTTCCCCTTTAAATTTCAACGGTGATTCCACTACTGTTAATGTAACTCGGACACCATATGTTCCACTTGCAAATGCAGAGCACCCGCTTGCAGCCCGAAATATATGGTACGCACTACAAGTGTTACTCTGCATACATTAGGGAGTGAGCTCATCAAACCTCTGAAGGGACACTAAAGGGAAGTTTTGTTCCGTGAAGTTGTACAGCCATTGTTGTGTGGACTCTTGAGACATATGAGCACACACAGACAAGAGAGAGAGAGAGAGGAAGAAGAGGAAGAAGAAGAAGTTGGTGGCAGAAGCACTCCAATCAGCCAGTTCCGTCCCATTAGCAGATTTACCCACTCTCATTCTTCGCCACAGTTAAACTCTCCAACATTTTCTTTAGCGCCTTGCTTCGGTTTGGGCCCCAAACCTCATCACTGCATCACATTCTCAAGCAGGGAAGAGAAATTGTTAGGTCAGGGGTGTCAAATTCGCTTACTAACGCAAATAACTACAGTGAAAAACATTGCATGATACAACTGACAGTTTAAATGCTAAAATAGAGACACTCCGGTTAGAAACATCAGCAGTTTGAATAAATTTCAACCGTCAGTGAACAGCTGCATTTCAATTCAATGTCTGCCATAAGGACAGGCTTCATCTTAATCTTAATTATTCAGTTTATTTTAAAATTATGACCTTCGAAATTATACAATACTACTTCTCACATTAAATAAATGTTTTAATGTCTTATAGCTCACTCACTCGTGGAGCTGAGCCCTTCTTGAGAAGACGCCAATTCTGCAGACACTCAAGAACTTGAAAACATTTTATGGAACCCGAAGGTTCATTACCGTGTTCACAAGAGCCCTCCACTGGTCTCTATCCTGAGCCAGATCAACCCAATCCATACCATCCCATCCTATCTAAGATCCATTTTAATACTGACCACCCACCTATGCCTTTGTCTTCCCAGTGGTCGCTTTCCATCTGGTTCTCCCACTAATATCCTATATGCATTCCTCTTCTCCGTCATTCGTGCTACATACCCTGCCTACCTCATCGTCCTTGATCTGATCATTCTACGTAATTATACTTTGAGAAGACTACAAGTTATGAAGCTCCTCATTATGCAGTCGTTTAAGTAATTTATAGGCGTGAATCTTGGAATTGGGCTCGTTAAACGTACACTGTATACTTTAACAATCCTCATATAATAAAATTAAGTTGTATTAAAAATAATGAATGATAAAGATTTAAATATTACTCCACATAAACGGCGTTACGGCACAGCGATCAAGTGTAAGCCAGATATATTCTCGTGTTCCGCTACAGGATTTTCATTACCAATAACTGAACATGAAAATCAAGCCCCAATATCGTTACTAAGGGTCCTTTTACATAGTGAAAGAAAATGTAAGGCCTCACGTGAAGGTCATGTATGTCCGGCTGTATGAGATCTAATATCAGCGCCTAAATCGCTGGACGCGTCTTTTTTTCCGTTAGGTATGGCAGACTCTGTTAAAAGTTAGTTGGCAATTCCAGTTTTGGTTAAGACTGGACAAAAATATCGGACTCCTTACTTGTAGACCTAAGACCATTTGGGCTCCCCTCCGGAGCGTAATGTCTAAATCTATCAAAGGGAATAAGCAAAAATTAAAATACACAAACCGGAGGCCCCAATTAGACCGATAATAAACAACACTAATGCACCCACACATAAACTAGCTAAATACATACATCAAAGACTAAACGACTATCTAAAATTAAAACACGAATATAACACCATTAACAAAAAAGTTTGCAGAAAACATAAGAAAACTAAAACTAAATCCAGATCATAAACTACTAACAATGGATATTAAAGACCTCTACGTTAATATCCCAATCAGCGACACACTTCTCGTAACCAATAAACTACTCAAAGACAATCACATAGACGAAAGCATTATAAAAGAAATTATGTCCATACTTAAAATGATATTGAATCAAAACTATTTTCAATATAATGAAAAATATTACAAACCAAGAACAGGCGTAGCCATGGGCTGCCCGCTATCAAGTACAATGGCAGAAATCTTCCTACAAGACATGGAACAAAGCAGAATAAAACATCTGCTGGAAGACGGGAAAATTACATACTACAACAGATACGTAGATGACATCTTCATAATATATAATCAAACAAAAATAACCCCCCAAAGCATCCTCGAACATTTCAACAGACAACATAAAAACCTGCAATTCACAATAAATGAGGAATTAAACAACCAAATACCTTACCTAGACTTAAATATATTTAATAAACACGGAAAAATAAAAATGGAAATATACAGAAAACCCACAATGACAGACATAACAATAAATAATAAATAATGCCACCCTACAGAACAAAAATTGGATACACAGACTTCTTACACTACCCCTTGAGGAAAATGCCAAAAAACAAAGAATTAAATGCTATTATTGATATAACACTAAATAATGGATATAGAAAGGAAGACATCACACACCTATATAACAAACTTAAGCGAAAGATGGGTAACCCGGATAATAAAGACGAAAAAGAACAAAAATTGGTAACTTATACTTATACACGAAATTACATTTGAAAAATCATAAAACTATTCAAAAACACTAATATAAAGATAGCCTTCAAAACAGCCAACACAATAGGTAAACTAACAAATGAAAAACGAGAAATAAACCCATACGAATAAAGTGGGATATATAAAATAACATGCCAAAGTTGCCAAAAAGTATACATCGGCCAAACTGGTAGAAATCTAACAACAACATACAAAGAACACATAAGAAACATAAGACTAAACAAGGAAGAATCAGCATTCGCCCAACACATACTAAATAAACACCATCAGTACGGGCAGATGACAGTAATCATGGAAATGATTGAAAAAGCCAAAAAAGGAGGCATCATGAATATAAAAGAGGATTTCCATATATATCGTTTTAATAAGTTCAATAAATTGATAGAAGAACAAAAACACACAAAAGAAAGTAATAGCCAACGTAACATGTTCGACCTTATAATACAACATCAGAACACGCCCACATCAACGTCACAGATACAGGAAGTATAAATTACACGGCACAGCACAGTCTAGAACAGTGCAAACAACACAGCAAGCCATGCACAAACACGGACAATACTAAGGTAGGACAAAATCCTTAAAATATATATATATATATATAGTAGGGCCGCTGAAATTAATACAATACCCATAATATATTGCATTTGCAGAATCTCCTCTCTTAATATAGACAGGTGAAACACAAGATCAGCCACCTCCACGAAAGACAATAGGAGAATTGACACGAACCTGCATGGTTTATAAATTTTAATCTTAAACAACAAAGTTCTTAAAAAAAACTTTAAAAATTTTAATACCAGGAAGGCTGCTGTGACTGTCAAAACTTGAACATTGTGTACATTGTGTATTTAATACATTATGTCTATGTATACAATTTAACACCTACTGTAATAGTAGTTTCCGGAAAAAGTATTTATGCCCTCTGAGGATGATCCGTAGGGATCGAAACATGTAAGGGGTTGAGTTTTCAAGTCCCTACTTTTGTAAGTCGTACCGGTTTCGAAGCAACTAAATGAAGTCAGGATTTCCAATCTGACAACTAAGCACTCAGGAGCTGCTGCGACTGATTTTAATAAAATGTTACATCGGAGGTTTTTTAAAAAATGTATCACAATTCACATCTGTCCGTCCGTCTGTCTGTTAATTAGTATCGACGCTCAAACCGTCGTCAAATTTTTAATTGAACTCAATATCGGTATGGAAATCACTAAAAGTTGTCGGTAAATCCCAAATTTTATCTACAGGCATTCATAAAATATCCACTTTACTTGAGGCAATAAATTTATGTTTTCATATATATATAAAACAGTCAATCGCGGTTTGTAAACCGGCTGAAAGTTAGCTTAATGAACCGTTAAGATCGTGTTTTGAAATTCTGTATACACGTTACAAACTAAATGCCTTCCAACCTTGTTTAACAGTCAGTGAAATAGAACTTCCTTCACATGAAATTTGTACATTTCTATAACAGGATTCCACGCGAATTTCGTGTGAACTACAAAGCTTCAATGACAGACAGTTTGATGGGAACTCATGCCACTGTTTCCATTTTTTTTAAATAAATATATTCTAATGAAGACTCCTCTCAAAAATTTAAAAACAGAAATGTTCGATTTCCAGCATCATTCGATGATGATAATGATGACAATATTAACAATTCATTGGATTAAAATTTTTCTTGGTATTCAAGTTAAGAAATACCACATATTTTATTAAGACCAAACATTCATTACCGCAGTAACAAAATCCCAACATAGCATCTTATCGTGGGCAAGTTGAATCCAATCCACATTCTTAAATATGGTTTGACTAAGATCAATTCTATGGTTGTTTTAAAACGTACGCCAGAATACTGTAAGATGTGCCTTGGCTTCAAGTTTTTTCTGAAATCTGTACCTATTTCTAACTTCCTCTTCGAGTGCTACGTGCCCGGCCCATCTACTTAATAAGTGTTTGTGTGTGTGTGTGTCTCTCTCTCTCTCTATCTCTGCAGCCCTTTGAACCTTGAACAACAAAAACAGAATAAACGCACAGAGACATCCGTGCCTCGAGTGGGATTCGAACTCACGATCCAGTGTCCGAGCGGGCGAAGACTGTTCATGTATTAGACGGCGCGGCCATTGTGACCGGCTATTAATAAGACTAGTGACCACATTAATCTTTGTCATCCCTCTTGGTTTATAACGGAGTCATAAAGAGAATATCTCAAGTTCCTTAGAGGCCTTACTGAGAGTCACTTCTTCCAGCATGACAAACAGAACTGGAGAAACCGTAACTCTCTTGCCACACTACACAGTCAGATACTTATGACGTTTATAATTCTAAGGCTCGACACTTCTTTAGCAATGCTTTTGAGGTGATCCTCACTTCCTCTCCTTATCAACATAACAGTCTAACAAGTGATTTCAAAATACATTTTCTTGTATAATGTGATCTATAAACATTGCATTTTGCGTAACTGGTGCTTTTTCCAGGTCGAGATCTCCTCCTTATTCAAAGAAAATTACATCATAGTTAACTAAAATATTAATGTATTCTAGAATTCAATTAAAGGAATTGAAGCGTATTTAAAGAATTTGGAAATAATTAAGCGATCGCAGTAATGAATACATCAAAACTGAGACAACAAATATCCCATAAGATGCAATTCAGGCTCATCTAATAGAAACACTTCCCGGAAGTCTAGCCTGCCTTCACTGCAGGGACCTGCATTATCTTCCGACTCTTTCACCAATGTCACTGTCGACACGCACGGCGAAAGGGGGAAGACTAAGTGAAAGAGTGGACTAGGTGTAATGACGTTTACAAGTGAGAGTTATGCTGATCTTATCTATTAATTCATGGCGCATTTCACGACTGTCAGCAGTTTAGACTGAGTAGCTTTCAAGAGAAATTTGTTAGTGAAAGAATAATGAAGGATATGCTTGTGGCATTTGTACTAAGGGACGGAAGAATATGTTGCCCCTGTGCTTAATTAGTTAAGCACCATGCCATGAAGACGTATGGTGGAGTGAAGGTATTTATCTATCTATGGTTCTAAGCCCTTGTGGACCTCGACTAATTTTTCAATTTCCTAATCTATATGCAGTCGGTAGGACTCCTTCGATGGGGGATAAGCCCGTCGCAAGATTACTACCTACACACAAAACAAACAGACACGGAATAAACGCACACACAGACATCAATGCCTCCAATTGGTTTCGAGCCCACGATCCCAATGTTCGAGCGGGCGAAGACGGTTCATGCCTTAGATCACGCCGCCGCTGTGACGAGCATGCGTGGAGGCATAGATTCAAGTATTCTTGCCCTCGGCAGTAGTTGGAGGTTAGGTGGTCAGCTTCACGCCCTTGCTGGTTTACCCCTGTAGAAAAACCATCCGTACCCATTGCATAGGAGGCTGGGTCGGAGAGTAGGTCTGGACGCTGCGGAGAAGGAAAAAACTTGCGCTACCGGGGATCGAACCTGGCTGTTCAGGCCGTAACCCGTCTCTGTACCGAATGAGGTATTCCGACTCCAAGGGGTGGAAGAAACCCATGGAAGTTTTGGGGAGGACAGCTTGGATAGGGGATGTGTTTTGAACCCGGTAGTTCGAGTGCCACGTACTGGAGCGCGATGCTCTCTTAAATCTATAAATTTGTATATGTGACAAAATTCAGATCTATACACAAATGTTACTCAAGTCTTAAATCTGGTGCTGCAATGTTCAGGGTTCCCCCCCCCCCCAAAAATTAACATCAGTCCACTTCTGGTAATTATATTCACTTCCAGCAATGCACATTGAAAATATCAAATATTTGTCACTAATTAAGCCAAAAGTTATTTTATATTCCTGTCTCACTACATTACTTCCGTGACCTCTGATTCCGAGAGTGTCATTATGTAACAAACCCTCGGTTTTCTTTCATGATTATTTGTATCAATGTTAAGCTCGGTCTGTCATTGGTAAGGGAGGAATATAACGCGAATTTATTTATAAACAAAGTATTGAGGGTGATGTTTCGACCCAATTCACGGGGAGAGAACAGAAGTTTGGAGAAAACTGCATAACGAATACCTTCATAATTTATGATCTTCAAAAATTAGAGCAGTTAATATGGACATGAACCGAGGCAGAAAATAGAAAAAAAAATAAATGCTGGAGAGATGAAACATTTAAGGAATATAGGAAGAAACACTGGAAGAGAGAGACCAAGAACTCAGAAAGAATCTAAAGGTAAATATACCTACCTTGGGAGTGAAATTAATAAATAAGAGAATGAGATGAAATGGGCATGTTGAAGAACGGAGGACGAGAGAGACGAAAATAAAATGAAAACTCCAAGGAGAAAGACAAATTACGATGGCTACAGCAGGTTAGGAAATACATGACGAGAAAAGAAAGAGGAACATGTAGGGGGGTGAGATTTATATCTTCTGGGATATAACGCCGTGCATTCCGATGTAAGTAGACCGACGTTTCGGAGGAACATATAACCTCCACCTTCAGGCTTAAAGAGCATGAGAAGCAAGAAAGCAGTATGAAGCAGGCAGCAAGGAAAAACATTTATTTCTCGATATATCACCCACTAACACTGATACATTTGTCCCATCGCTTTACTTATGCGTCGAAACTCTCAGCTGTTGTCTCAGCCATTTCCACGCTTCCACTTCAAAATTTTCGCCATCAGCGAAATGTTCGCCACGTTTCTCGACCCAGCTGTGAAACGCTTTACACAGCAAACACTTCTAACAGTAAACAGTAAATATTTCTTTATGAATATCCTTTGCATTGAGCCCCTTTACCCATAAAGAACCACAACACAACGCTGCTTTTCGGTAGTACAATCCTCAAGGACGATCGCCATTTTGACTACTAAAACCAGCCTCTGAACATGCGCATGCGCTTCTGCTACACATACTTTTTATATCATGTCTATACAAAAGAAGTGTCTAAGCAATGCCCATCCGGCCCTCTGTAGCACACTCTAATAAACATCTTATTCTATCACATGATTTTTGAACTTAACTCTAAGAATATACTATTAATATTTTGGGATAATACCCCTTTTTTAAATAAATTCAGTAATTTTGTTTATCAGATAACAGACGTCTTGTATAAATCTTTATTCCTCCATCCTTAAGAGCTCTGTAACTGACTTTGGGTATTATTTTTCCTTGTTCTAAGACAAAATGTCGATCATTGTTGCCCGTTGGTCCTCGTACAGTTTAGAGTCCCAGAAAATATGTTCCCCCTTTTCCATCCCGTCACCACATTCGGGTACCTAGACTCTAGTGAAGTTGGACCGTGCTGCTACCTAGTGATACCGATAGAAAACCTATTACGTCAATTAGTTGTTTTACTTCCATTTGTGGCCTACTTACTGACTGTTCCTCTTATATTTAATCAACCGTGTCCTACTCCAAATGAATCTTAGACCGTAAGGTTTTACAAATAAATAGTGCACAAATTCTGATGACAACCCTGGTAGCTGTGAACTCCTCAACTGAGGCAATTTATTTTGTTAAAACAGTATATTTTCAGCTTGAGGCTCGCGGCCCTCTGGAGACATCCACAACGATCCTGGAGGGAACATAAAAGAGATCTGAAGCCAAAAATAAAAGGTACATACTCTTAACGTACTTTCCCTTGTCTCTCCTTTTCTCTTACTAGCGCAGGGCACGGCTGCATATCTCCATAAGGCGCGGGCTGTAATGCCACAACAAATCAGTTCTGATGGTGAATTCGTTCTCCGGGAAGCGCCGTAAACGTAAAACATTGTTGAGAAGTCCAAACTACTTTACTCCAAAGGTCAGAAAAGAATATAGTATCTAAGGACGAACCAAAAGAATTTCTGGATTCAGGATCCTCTGTTCTGAAAATCGTATCTCGGACACTTTACATATTACGAAATTTTATCTCGCTCCTAAACCGCACAATAAAACAACATAACTCGGAGACACCAAAACGCGAGTTTCTCTTTCAGTTTTGTTACGGAACCGGAGCTGAAGTTCCGTTTTAGTTACAACAAAATTGATCCACTGAAATGTATCCTGAGCCAGTTCAATTCAGCTCGCGTCCTCTTATTCTGATCCCCATTTGACGCATCATCTATGACTCGATATCCAAAATGTCTCACTGTGACTTTCATGACAGAAAGACAATAAATATTTTTGCTTGTTCCTCATATTTTTTCGTTCTCCGTTCTATCACCCCAATAAAAATAGAATGGGAGTACAGTTCATTAAATTTTCCATTACGTTCTTATAATGACAACCCACTACGTAATCAGTTTATGAGAAAGTTGTCAAGAATCGTCAATATTTTTTATAAAAATGAAGAGCTACATAATATGTAGAAGTTTATCTGTAATTATCAACAGAAATTAATATTTAAACACTTGAATTACCTATATTTATTTCTTTATTAGTTTACAGAATCTTATTGACATCTCTCACTGTGCAATATACAAAATGCACCGACGTATGAAACTTCCCTATCCCAATGACGCACAAATATGAATTGGTTACATTTCTCTGTTGTGCGATATTAGTTTGTTTCATTATGAAGGTGTTGTGTATTTGATACCTGATAACAGACGAAACATTAATGTCAAAAATATATTGCGAAGCGATAGAGTTACTATAGATTAGAGATTGGATTTATTGACCACTTTACAACTCGACTGTTGAGTAAACTTATTTATAGCGCCATCGCTAATGTCCACACTTTACAGTTCACTAGAGCATACGCTGACTTTCCAGCCTGCTGTGTCGTTCCCTGGTAACAGCTTCTAACAGTGGAGATGCTATAGCATCCGCATTCACTTCGTTGTCCGCTGACTCTTAACTGCACGGACTAAGTCATCTCTTCATAGACTCCCTTATAATTCTCTCTTGCAACTGACTAGGTTGCTCCAAACTGTTCCGATTATAACATCTCAGCACGGATCGCACAGAAAACACCGTTCTTCTGTTGCTTTTTTCATTTGTTGCGGTTAAATTGTTACTTATCAAGAATCTGCTGCCCAGCAATGTTCGTTGTTTCGAAGCTGTTACCTAGCAAAAGGTCTACACGCTATAATATGTAAAGGCTATATACTTTAATTTATGTTAATGGATTTGATTTGTTTCACTCTGGTCCGTCACACTAATATTATGAAAAGGTTAAATAGTTCCGTCCAGTGTGACTGGTAATAACTGACGGAACTATTTAACTTTTACATTTATGTTAATGGAGTTATTAATAATTGTATTCCCATTTTTTATTATAGGTTTCTCTGCTACTACCAACCACAAAGGATCATGCAGTTTCCATAGGATTTTACGAGTATATACAAAAGCATTCAATCTATAAAAAGTCTAAAACTGTGAGGAAGGAGTGTTACACCGACATAATTCGGGTATTTTCCATCAGCTGCTTTGGGTACAGAACACAACTTTTCGGCAGATGGCTCTCCTGTCGCTCTCAGGTAAAATACGAAACCCAGTCTGTTCAGTCAATTAGACGGAGCTCATCTCCATCTCTGGATGGCTTATTATTAAGAAAATACATCTGTATAAACCCCCTCAGTTGGTTCAATATCTTGTGACAGAAGAGAGATTACTGTCTTTGGAAACGAAAGCGTGTAGTCCTGCAGAAGTTCGTCGACGTTTCGGCAGAAGGTTCTACATCCGTCTTTAAGGTCGAGCAGTAAGCTAAGCAACCCTCTATTTGTTGTCTACGTCTTGCTTTTTTTGACTGCCTGTCTTACTTTTCGGCCCTGAAGACAGAGTCGTAACTTTTCTCCGAAACGTTGAACCGGATTACATGGTAACACATCCTAGAAGATAGTCACAGTTATGAGAACTTTAACTCAAAGAATGAAGCCTGAAGTCAGAAATTGGCTACGTATGATGACTTAAGGGAAAACAAAAGCTTGAAATGCAGAGGGAACAAGAGGACATAAACAGTCGAATTCAAATCGGAATACAAATATTTCCACGCGATGAGAAATTGTGATATTCCCGATAGGCTGAACTTGTTTCCATGATAAATATTTCTGTAATGTTATTTTTGTATGAAACTACATTTATTACTCCGAAAAGCATGATATTTTGGAGTGACAACGCAGCACACCAGGAGTCTATGACCACCGCAAGAAAATGTTCACGCAAATCAAGTCATGATCTTCTGCGTTCTGACATCGTGTAGTTGGGTAAAAACTGTCCATGTTCGGCAAGAATCCTGATTCCTGCTGGATTTTTTTTCTTGGGATACTTTGGGACTATGAAGGTAATGTAAGGTAAAAGAAGGTACAGCTATCCCTGTAACAGGCTGTGGAGGCCCATAGGGTTGTGAGACGTCGAGGCTGCCACATTTTCTCTAGCCAGTTGGCTCACAGATGACGGTGACGTTGTCACGCTTACACACCGGCAGCCCTTCACCTCAAGTAACATTCCTGGTACTCATTTCTGTTAGAGGTTTAGTCGACCAGAAGGTCATAGTGTGGCTGGGAGGATTAGATCAATTGAAAAATCCAATGACCTCATCATGAATCAAACCCACGACCTTCAGGCTTGTAACATAGTGCCCCTTTGAACTATGAAGATGAAGACGAATAGTTCCTGTGAAACGTCAATCGATCTATCGAAGTACACGGCTTTACAACCCGCAAGACATTACTTTTCATGCTCAGCCGTCAGAACTTGAAACCCATCATGCAGTTATTCTCTTTGCTCGTCGATCTCGGAGCTAGGCGCAGAATGTAATTTTCGCTGTATTTATATAATAATTCCACGCCCAGGAGTGACTATAGATGGGGTTTGGATTGGGTATTTGATTTAATGACGACTTACAGGTCGTACTACAAGTAACTGTAAGATTAAGCGGCCTCTGTAGTCTAGGGGTAACGTCCCCATCTCGTGACTCAAGGTACGTGGGTTGAAACCCTGCGGAGGTCGTGAAATTTTTAAGGGCGGAAAAATTCAGGGAACAAGTCCTCCGGGAGGGACTTTAAGCCGTGGGTCCCGTGTCGTAGCTTTACGGCACATAAAAGAACCTCATGTCCCAAGGGGACAGTAGTCCTAACGCCTCTGATAGATGGGGGAAGCATCGAGATACCGCTGAGCCAGTAGAGGCCGAACTCGCTGGCTGAGTCGGGACTGATGGCACGCACCATTACCGGTAGGGAATAGAGACTGGTAGAATATCACAGGGGGACGCACAAAGGACCAATATCTGGTCTAAGTGCATGGGGAAACCCACAACAACAACAACAACAACAACAACTGTAAGATTATCGATATTCCCATACTGTACAATTCACTCTTACATACACTAGTGGCCATAGTATATTGGTCTCCACTAGCCATTTCCTAGCAACGGATTTTAACACAGGAACTATAACAGTCTCTCTGAATTACACAATCCAAACATCATTGTATTACAGCACACGTAAGTCTTCTCTTCGCAACCAGACTTTCAATTCCACTGAACTCTACTCAATAATTCTAAGGCCTCAATCCCTCTGTTTCCAGCTCATATCCTGGCAGGCTGGCGTCTCGAAACTGAACAAACTTAAACGATCTTCTTTGTCCTTTCTAAAACCCTTCGGCACGGACCGCACAGAAAACACAGATATTAGATTGTAGGGTGTATTCGTTTCCCCGGAAATGTGTTTAATCAGTTTTCCGTAGAAACGTTTGTACGCGTCACATCTCGTTTCGTGACAGTTCCTCTACTGTTGTGTGCGGGCATTACCTAGCAACGGCTGTTTCTCTGGCTTCACAGTTCTTACTTTGAGCATATACGCCATAATAATTTCAGAAAGTTACGTAGAACGAAATAATTATAATAATTACCCCTAATAAATTATAAGGCTGTATTGAAATAATAGTAAATGTAACCTTGTAATTTACAGATAATTTTATTAACACTGGAATAGGAGGACAAGACCCGGTCACATCCCCTGGCCATTTAATTAATAAATGTGAACGGACTGCACCAAATTAAACTTCTGGAAACAAATTACAAATACGCGGGCTGCGTTATTGCTGGAAATGTTTTGTTGTGCTAGGTCACAAAACCCATTAAACACAGAAGCCTAAAGCAATGAATGCATAAAATTGTGTTTGGGGAGAGGGGGACATAGCGGGACAGCTCGCAGCCTTCCCAGCCCGAATTGGAGGTTCGATGATGTTTTCAGCATCACCAATCTTACGCGAGTATCATAAACCACTTTGCATACTTTTTAAAGAGAAGTGGCACCTCCTTTTGCGCTTGCGTAAAACTATCCATTTAATAAGATTAGTACCAATGAACGGAATTCAGCAGCACTTGACATGAAAACACACCCTTGGAATTGACAACAAATTTGTAATTTAAATTTCCTTGCCACCAACAGCTCCAAAATGACGTAGTGTGACTGAGGTTGTACAACTACGTTTTTTTAATGTAAGGCCTTAATTTATGTACGGGGACAGGCAATCCAAGAATAAAATTTCCTTGCGGATAAACATAAAGTATAAATACGTCTCACTAACATTTCAGAAGAGCGAGTAAGTGGCAATAATAAAAATTATGGTTCAATTCAGTTTTTGATTTATTTACATGCTGACTCAACAGCCTGGTGACCAATTACAGATAAGATAACAATTCTAACCAATCCACTTATTAGAGTTACCTGCCACAAGAGTAGTCTGCTATAAACACATGCATAACAAATACAAAACATTCGGAAACAAACAAAAGAAAAATATAATAAATATGCACAAGGAAAATAACGCTTAACTAGAATTCTATAAACTGAAGTTAAAGCTATACCTGTAACAGGCCGTGGAAGTCGAGAGGCTCCCACATTTTCTAGGCAATCGGTTCATAGATGGCGGTGAGGTAAACATTACGCGCCGGCCGCCCTCTAACCNCCCCCCCACCTTTTTGGTACTCGTTTCTGGTACAGGCTGAGTCGACTCGAGGGCCATAGTGCGGCTGGAAGGATTAGGTAAATAGAAAAATCCAATTACCTTATCAGGAATCGAACCCGCGACTTTTAGGCTTATAGCATAGTGCTTCGGCCAACTATAATTATGCAAAGAAATTGCGTGTTCCTGGCAAAAATATAGTTTTGACTTATACTTTAAGCAGTTTTGGTACACCTGACTGAAGTTTGGACCGAACGGCATTGTTTACAGCACAAAGTGGTAATGCACTTAATTCAGGGGAAGAAAAACATAAAAAAATAATCGTGAGGGCGATTTCGTCTGAAATAGGGGGTTGTTAATTGTAAACAATCCAGGAACAAATAATAATTGCGAGAGAACTCGAACTAATACACCCGACTGTAACATAAACTTTTAGATTTCTTCTATTTTCAAGTTTACTGGAATCTTATAATGTTAATGTCATTGCACGTGCTGGATACAGTTCGATGCTTATTTACTTACGTGCGAACTTCACAGCCAGGGGCCAAGCACGAAGTGGTCACGAATAAAGAAGAAAAACATCAATAAAACATATAAAACAAACAAGGCAATTTATATAATAACAATAACAATAATTCCATTAAAAATTGAAGCTATACTAATTCACTTCTTTATTATTTTTGTACCGACTCAACAGCTACAAAGCCAATTATGAACACGGCAGAGTAAATACCTGTAATTACATAGTGATAAGTAAGTAAGTAAGTAAAGCTATCCCTGTAACAGGCCGTGGAGGCCCATAGGGTTGTGAGATGTTGAGGCTCCCACATTTTCTAGACAACCAGCTCACAGATGGCGGTAAGGTTGTCAGTCTTACGCGCCGGCTGCGCTTTACCCCCAAAGAATATTCCTGGTACTCATTTCTGTTGGAGGCTGAGTCGACCCCAGGGCCATACTGCGGCTGGAAGGATTAGGTAAATTGAAAAAATCTATNGTGGTCGTGAAGTTGGACACCAACGTTTCGGAGCAACATTCCACCTCCATCATCATGACGGAAGTTTGCAGGACGAGGAATAGGTCGGGTTATAGATACAGGTTGCAAGAAAGATGGTCACTCTGATCCATGGGGAACGGGGAGCAGATAAAGGCCAGTCTGGACCAACAGGAGAGGTGGACAGGACCACAACCACGTGGACGCATTGTTAAACGTGTTTCGGCAGGAATGGCTTCTTCACGAGAAGCCGTTCAGCGCTTCACGAACTACGCGGGCTTTTGTACACCGGATTACACCGTATGTAGAGGGCGGAATGTTCGCAGCCGACAGTGGTGAAGGTGCGTCTCCCTTGACCACTGCTAGGGTCGTATCACAGGGCGTGCAGGCTCCGCTTCTATGTGGCCGTTTCGTTACATCTGAATGCCCTAGAGATTCTGAAGATGGTGCCACATGGAACTCGACAGGTTGTCACCTCAGTATTGCTATGTACGAGTATACCACGTCTATCAATACCAATTTTCGGAAAAGTGGGCTCGAATTTACCCATCATATTGGCCGCACGGTCTAAGACATGAACTGTCTCCATCCCCCTCAAACACTGGGGTCGTGGGTTCAAATCCCATTCAAGGCATGGATGTCTGTGTACGTTTATTCGGTGTTTGTGCTGTTCTGTGTGTAATTAGCAACCATGCGAAGGGCTGATCCCCGTCCAAGGAGTCCTACCAAGTGTGTAAAAGATCAAGAAAATGAAAAAAGTGGCCAAGGTCCAACAAAGGGTTGTAGAGAAATAGATAAATAGATTTTGAAGTTAGGGAATCAATTAAGTAACTAACTAACTAACTCCATGGAGCCGAGTCCTTCTTGAGAAGCCGTAAGTCGCTAAGCCACTCAAGAATTTCACAACATTCTATTAAACCTCAATGTTCATTACAGTGTTCACAAGAGCCCGACGGTAAGGAATCAACTGCAGTTTAAATGTGATTTAGCACAAAACGCATTCTGAAGTCTCCCACTTACAAGTAAGGCAAACCTATGCAAGTCCGTGGAGACGGAGAACCAGAAAAAATCATTGCCTCGTTTCCGTCAATACGAGACAGGATACTCCAGCAATGACGTGACGAATGTTGTATTCAAGTCTCACCGCTCTGCCTGTAAACTTGCTGCAAAAAAATTAATTTGGACAATGAAGATTTCCGTCTTCTGGTATATAAAACCCGTATAGTCCCTTAAAAATGAACAGACGATTTGGAGGAACATATCACCTCAATCTTCAGGGTCGAAGAATAAACCAAACGAGAAACCAGGCTGAAGCAGGTAACAAACAGAGTTCCGAAGCATCGATTGCCTTTCAACGGTCTACACGGCGTTATATCACAGCAGACAGAAAACTTAAAAATATACATAGCGTTTATATGGGACCAACGCCGGTCACGGTAGCCGAGCGGTCTAAGACATGTACTGTCTTCGCTCGCTCTGAAGCCGGGATCATGGGTTCGAATCCCACACAAGGCATGGATGGTTGGTATGTATGCATTTATTCTGTGTGTTGTCCTATGTTTAGGTGGAGGCCTTGTGACGAGCTGATCACTCGTCCAAGGAATCCTACCATCTGTAAAATGATCAAATGAAAAACAACCTCGACACCGTAGAGGAATATGAGGAACGGATTAAATACATAAGTATATGGGCCCAGTAAGTATAACGAATCGCTTAATTATTATCGGTAACGTCATCGCTAAACAAATCATGAATGCAGGAGCAATAGATCGTCGCAATCAGACTTTAATAACGAATATTAATTTACGTGGATTCCTGTAGGCGTAACAGCGCATACATTGCATACCTGCTGCCCAGTGGCAAGGCAGACCCATAATGCAATCTGACAGCAACGGTCGGCTGCACGCGTTACAGTCCTGCCTTGCTTTCCATTTCGCATACATCAATGACTTTGCTGTTCATTTTCTGCCCACAAAAGTTTATTGTTGTAGAGCGTATCATGACAAATTTGTAATTTATTTCGTTCAATACTCACAAACTGTTAGTATTATGAATTAGTGAGAGGGGGAGGACCGCGTCTCATTCACTGATCATCTGAAACGTCAAACAAATTTACACACATACGAGGAAGAGCCAGTAAATAAGTCACAGATGGAAGTAAAACTGCTGTAATGGACGTAATAGGTTTTCTGTGTGTATCACTAGGTAGCAGCACAGTCAGTGAGAACTCCAGACCCAATACAGACCGAGCAACCCAGCAGAGGATTCAAGAACAACAGCGGGAACTTCTTGAACATCCACCTTACAGCCTGGACGTGGCCTCTAGTTTGATCTCCTATGTTCCGCTGATGAAGAGGTTGAAACGAAGGTGCGGAAGTTGATGAGACAACAGTCAGAATACTTCTGTGCTGCGGGTTTCGACGCAATGGGATAATTGTATCAATATTCAAACTTATTTATACATAATTCTCCGTCAATAATGCAGCTATTCATTTCTTCATTCGAATCTTCTTTCGCTATTAACATAACATGTTCGGCCCCGAACGGCCATCCTCAGGTGTCCCATTATGCCAAACTGAGTATTGTCCATCGTGAGGATGGACGTTTGGTGCCGAAACACGTTGTGTTAATAGCGAAAGCAAATGTGAATGTTGAAACAAATTGTTGCATTATGACGGAAACATGTACGTAAAGAAGGTTGAATATAGTAATGCAACAGGATGCTTAAATAGAAAAAAAAAATATGTATCAATGTTGGTGGAGGATATGTCGAGAAATAAATGTTTTCCAAAATTTGAATACCACATGTTTTACGTTTTATATCCATTTGTGACTTATTTACTGACTTTCCTTCTTATTATCAGTAAGATTTTAGTACTTCAAGAGGGCCAATATGAAGACTACTGCCTTCTTGGAGGGGGAATGAGGTAGCGTAGTTAGTTGAGGTACTATGAAACAAGTCGGAAGGTCGCGGGTTCAAGTCCCGATGAGGTCATTGGATTTTTTTTTTCAATTAACCTAATCCTTCCAGCCGCACTATGGCCCTGGAGTCGACTCAACCTCTAACAGAAATGAGTACCAGGAATATTCTTGGAATGTTCTTGGGGGTAAAGCGCGGCCGGCGCGTTAGGGCTGACAACGTTGCTGACATATGAGCTGACTGTCTAGATAATGTGGGAACCTCAACATCTCTCAACCCGATGGGCCTCCACGGCCTGGTACAGGGATGCCTTTACTTTATTTTTACTGCCTTCTGGGATGTGCCACCGTGTAGTCTGATAAAAAGGTTCCGACATTCATGGTGCCCTAAAATTGAGAGAGTGGGTTCCTCCGAAAAGTTGCTATCTTTCTACCGGACTCTACGGCGTCACACCGAGAACATGACCTCGAGCGATATCCTATATGACCTCTTCTCGCGAGGTACCTCTTTCGAATCTCGGCAGAGATAACGACTGTTCTTAGTGCGGTATTTCGTGGTTTTCCTGTCCTCTTAGGCAAATGCCTAAATAATTCACAAAATGAGGCAAAGGGCATTCCCTTCAACGCCATACGGTCTGAATTAGTGAGCACCGCACGTAAACTACGAACACAAACTACACGTCGTCACATATGATATGACGATAATCTTCACATTCACCACCGGGAGAACTTTGATCTCATTGGTCCTATTTTGCTTCATATTAAACAGAAGATGGAGGCACTAAATTCCTGAGAAACATTCGGACATTTATGCCAGATTACATGGCTCCATGTTCCAGAAGACTATCTTCAAATAACATCAGTGACTTTAGCGAAATATTTTGTTTGAAAGGACTTGTGTGTCTGCTTCGTCTCGGGGGCGAATACTTTCCTGAAGCTCAGCTTCAAACATTATGCGTCTCCCATGAAGTCAAAAGTCGTCTACAAGGGATTCGATCAAATTCATTTCCTAATTTTGATACTAAAGGAGAACTTAGTAAAAATTATTAAGGAAGTAATTTTGTATGAACATTCCTCCACAAAGAATTCCTAAAAGTCCATTCCTTAGCAACTCTTACAAGGGATAAATAAAAGAATTATTCTATCTATGGCTCTGCATTCCTTCTGTTAGGCCTTGGCTGCTTTTTCAATTTCTTAATCCTATACACAATCGGTACGACTCCTTGGAGGGGAGATCAGCCCGTCGCAAGGCTGCTAACTACATATAGAACAACACAAACACCACAGATACAGATATCCACGCCTTGAGTGGGATTCGAACCCACGATCCCATGGTTCGAGCGGCCGAAGACACTTCATGCCTTAGACCGCTCGGCCACTGTGATGGGTCGAAAGAATTTTTAGACAATGGATTTTATGTGCATGATTCTTCTGTGGACACCCTGTATTTAACAAGAGAAACGAATGCAAAGAAGCAGGGTCAGTGGTTTGAAGCGAAACATCTCGCGCATAGAAGGGAAGTGTACACGAATTTGTGAGTCTAGTCTAATGTAAGTTCATGGAAGGCAAGCAGACACCTTGTAGAACATTTAGCATAAACAAAGTAATAGAAACTGCGTGAAATAATCTGTAATAGAGCCTTGTATTTAAGAAGAGGATAGGTGAAGGAGTTAATTAGTGCGTAGTTGGAAGCAGCAGTATTGCGCTCTGAGCCTCAGGCTAATGCGATCTGTTGTTAGAAGCGATTAGGACTCTTTGATGTTCAGGCGCCTGACTTTTGCTGTGGGAGCGCGAGCTAGGTTGAGCGCCCCCCCCCGATGCGGTGGAGGGTGTCATTGGAGACAACAGACGGAGCTGCGGTATGGATAAGAAAGCAAAGGATGATAGCTAATTAACTCGCATGACTACAAGGTGTTCAAACGTCGTAAAAATGTCAGATATTTCAAGTCGAGACATTTCAACGCTAGAAACAGGAAGATCAAGGCACCCAACGATATCTTTTGTGATATGAGGCCACGTAGTATGGTACAAGTTTACCGAAGTTTCGGAGGAATGTGCTCGAGATAAGACGGAATAATATTAAGGTAAGAAATGGATAAAAGGTTCAGAAAAAGATAATGAGGGCACTGCTTTACGTTGAAAGAAACGGAAGAAGGAAGGAAGGGATAGGATAAGGTCGGATAAGAGACTGAAAGAATAAAGGGAGGGGAAGGTAACCAGATAAAGAGGCGAAAGAGATATATAAAAATAGATAAATAAATTAATAAGGTAATACGAGTAATCGCTGGTCAGGGCAGCCGAGCGGCCTAAGGCATGTACTGTCTTCGCTCGCTTGGAAACCGGGATCGTGGGTTCGAATCCCACTCAGGGCATGGATGTTTAGTTTCTGTGTGTGCGCTTTTCTGTGTTTGTGTACAGGTAGAGGCCTTGCGACGAGATGATCACCCGCCCAAGGAATCGTACCGAATGTGTAAGATCTAGAAAAACCGAAGTGAACGGAGAAGTTCATGGAGGTAGGCCTATGTCCACTGGGGCTGTAGTGCCAAGGGAAAAAAATATATGAGTAATCACCAGGAACAGCAAAAATGTCTTCGGAAATCGCACTGCTGATTATTCTGAACAAAGTCAAATTTATTTTACGATCGAAGGTAAGTCGCCCAGTCTGTCTTGGAATAAAGCACCCATCTGGGGCTTACAACCAGATTTTTATTACTGTCAGACAGTTCCGGGTTTGTTGATGTGGGGTGTCCTCTCTCACGAGAGGACGGGTCTGCCGTTTACAACTGCTGCTGGGCCTCGTCAGCGCAGTCATTCTCGGGTCCGAATCAACCTTGACTCATGACCATATTTTACTGTCTCAGATTCCAGACTCCCCCAACCTGGAGGGCCAGGTTCCCATATTTATATTCCCCAGGAACAGTGTGGCCCGGTTATACCCCCAAGCACCAAATTCCATTTTCGTCGCCTTCTACAACTCACAGGGCTACGAAACTGAATCCACGCGGGGATCTTTGTGCACAGGAATGCTAGCGTATACATATATACACATCAGTACAAACTCATTAATGTTTCAACAAGAAGTTGTTAAAGAAAACCTCTTCAAAAAGACCTAAACTTCGTAACTCGAACAGTTCCCGAAGTACTCAATATTAAGATACTAAAATACTAAATTTAATAGGCTAATAATTATATGAAATTATCCGTGCTGTCACCTACAATAAATGTCTTTGACAAAGGTGAATATTGCAATACGTGATATTATGGTCATCTTCTGCTCCTATCCGTAACCAACGCCACCTCTGAGTGTAGCATATGAGGAACACAGATAATGGCAGGCACCATGAGTTAGACTTAACTTGGTTCATTGCTATCATAATCACAAAAGATAGTAAATAAATATATCTATGTTGAAGTGGGATCCTATCAAATGTTCCCATGACCACATTTTTCAGCCGTTTTCACTTTGTGCGTATCTCTGCCCTTTATTCCTTCGTTATTAGCTGCATTTATACATGTGGCTTTGAAATACGTACCCAACTTTTATTCGAGTGGGTTTCACACACACACGTGTTCATCACAACCTGCATATTTCTTCTCGTTACTATAGGAACCACAGAGTTGTTGGGGTGGGGGTTCCCCACTATTGTTCAAAAGATGAAAAGAAACACAGAAGTCCTACTGGGAAAGTGGCAACATGGCATCCAAGTTCACTTTGCTATTCAGTAATTTTTTTTTACATTTCACATAATAAAATACGTAGAAATATCAAGATAAAAAAGGAATTGCAATTCATTCGTTCCATAAAAGATGAAAGCTGGTCTACTGGTGGTCGTTAGAAACCCACAAAGTGCGTACTTACGTGCTGTTTAACAGCAGAAAAACATTTTGGGTAATTTTCACTTTCGAATTTTCAAATATGATTTATTGTTACATGTTTGCGCATCATTAAATATTTGTGCGCATGGATCCATAGATCTGTATACATGAGTGATCCGTAAAACCTGTGCCTCTTGCCCTCTAAATAATTTGCTTTAATTTTGAAATGTGTACCCCCCAAAATATTCAATTACTTATTCTTTTAAAAAAAAAAATTATAGTTTACTAACAGCATCGATAATATTACTAAATGTATTTCGAGAAACGCGGTATCGTGAAATGTAACATCGTACAGTCTGGTAGATTTCTAATGTTTCTGAGGAACCTGCTGCCCCCATTGTCAGGATAGATCACATCCTAAAAGCAAGCAGTTTTAATATTTACAGCCGTGAGAACGTAAATTACGTGTAATTATCCTTCATACGGAGGAAAATTTATGCAACGGTCCAAATTTCTCTACCTTGAAGATCGAGACACCAGGTTCCTCCGAAACCTCAGTGCCAATATAACAAATTATAGGCAATAAATTCCATATGACTGTCATTTTACTTTCGTTTTGATGTTTGCCTAATAGCATACCGCCTCTACACATATCTGAGATATCTGCTTAGTTCCAGGAACTTACACTCTCATCACATACCCTTCAAACTCACGCAAACCCGCTCAAATCCCCATTATTTTATAAATTTTACGCGTGTATCATATCAAGTTTCATTGCATAATCTTTCTTTGACTACAAAATAAATGGAGTTCGTGGTATCACTTCCATAATCATATATCAGTTGACAACCCGACATTTTCAAACGTTTCATTTGCAGCTAGTTCCTTCAGATGAGGTTATCTCGTAATATGCGAGATCTGAGTTCTCATTGTGATAATTACGGTTTTCTGAGATATGACGCCGTGTAGATACCGGTGCCTGACACCATTATCCTATCTCCATCTTCAGGGTAAAAGAGTGAGATTACTTTTCAGGGTCGAATAGTAAGTCAACCGACCAATAGAAAGCCATTAACATGTCACGGCTGTGGAATTCTATCACGCTAATTTATGAAACGGTTAAGTATGAAATCACGAAATCAGGTTTTGGAAAGAATCTGCAGTTTTCCCTTGAAGCCTCATGCTCCCAAATTATTCATTTAACGCAGGACGAGAGGGGTCGTCCTCTGTAAACTTCACAAACTCCCAAATTACCCTGAAGGGCTTTAAACGCTGTATGATTTTTGGGGATGTTTTCATTTATTTTTAAACAATGGCTCGTGATGTTTTATTCTTTAAAACAAGCTGTACGAAAAATACAAAGGGTTTGATAATGAATGATGGGGTAGTAATCAGAGGGATGTAAAAAAAAGATGTGAATTAGGGGTGTTTTGTCATGTCACTAGCTCAGATGTAGACATGAATTCCTGTAACTGTAACGTTTAACCGAAGGAGCGAATTGTGTTAGTACTCCTACTGACAGGCTACCGTGGGGCAAGGAAACTTGACAACAGTGTAATCGTAATCCAGTCGGATATGCGTTCGAAAACCTTTGTGTTTTGTAATGTCCAGACTTGTGTCGGGATTTATTGCGAGTCTTCAGTCTCCCCGCCAAATATTTCACTTTTCATGTCATTAGTACAATAAATTATGACTGCATTCGCGCATTTGTTTTACCTTTAGCATACTATGAATAAATCTTTAACGAAAAAGACAATTTATTACAAATATAATTTGAGAATTTTTAATACTTTTATTTTATTTGAAAGGTGTGAGATTGGGGGCGGGGCGGTAGCGTAGTTGGTCAAGGCACTATTCTACAAACCTGAAGATCGCGAGTTCGATTCCAGATTAACCGGAGCTTCTCAATTGATCTAATAATTCCAGCCGTACTATGGCCCTGGGGTTGTCTCAGCCTCTAACAAAAACAAATACCAGGAATCTTCCTGGGGGTAAAGGGCGCCCGGCGCGTAAGTCTGACAACCTCACTGCCTTCTATGAGTCGATTTTATAGAAAATGTGGGAGCCTCGACGTCACATAACCCTATGGGCCTTTAAGGCTTCTTACAGATATAGCTTTGCCATCAGAATTATTCTCTCACGCCGTGATTATGAAGACTGCTCCCTCCAGAATGTTCTGCCGTGCAGTCTGGTAGAGAGGCGCGAATGTTTGGAATGAACGTGCGGCCTCCGTCCTCACTCTACCACACTGAAGTCAGAGACAACTTTAAACCTATACCCAACTACACGGTGTCACATACCAGAAAACCGTGATCATTACATACATACTCATGACATGGCTTTACAAATAAATACCAAACAATGCCGGTAATGCAGCGATGCTATATATCCTACCAACAGTGAAAAAATAAATACGTGTTTAAATTTTTAGTCACGAAACGGCTTAACAGTTACGTCATTAGGAGCAGCAGGGAGTCCACCAATTTCATTTCCCACTTTTCAACTGTTGAAGAGTGGATGTTTGTTGGCGGTCTGAGGGGGGGGGGGAGAACAGTCAAATTTAATGTTTGACGAGTCAGGCATGGAAGTGATAACGGCACTGAGTTGTTATGGGGTCCATTACCGAAATGAGTGCGGGTCTAGACCCGCCCTAGCTGACATCTGCTGCTTGTAAGTGCAAAACTCTGAAGTGTGCGGCATACAAACACGATACAGTGCATAGCAATGAACCTATTTAAGGTAACTACTCTGTCCTGCTATTACACAAAAGCTAATTATCCCTTTTGATGCCGAAATGCTTATAGGCCTCTATTAGGTTTGTTTCAAATAAGAGGAACCCACAATTTCCACTCTCCTCTACATGAAACATACGCTGTACCTTGGGCTCTTGCAACCTCCTCATTGTATACCTGAAAATTGTTCTGGTAAAAATTATTTAAGTTGATCCTGTACTTAATTGATTAAGCACCATGCCATGAAGACATATGGGGGAGTGAAGTATAGCTCTCCCTCTCTTGATCTCTGTAATAATTGGACGTGAGTGGCCTGCTTCAAGGCCGTGCCGCGTTGCCCCCTGGGAAATATCCCCAGGTACCAATTGGATAGGAGGCTGGGTAGGACCCAGAGCCTGTCTGGATGCTGTAGAGCAGAGAAAATATCTTGTTTCCGCCGGGAATAGAACCCAGGGCGTCCAGCCTAGAGTCAATCACTATACCGACTCAGTCCGAAGTAATATCTAACTATTTAACTCAGAAATTAAATCATACACATGTTTTGAACAGTTCATGGGAAGAAACGCAACCACAACACGCGCGATACGAACAAACACATGCACAAACACTCTGCCAGTGACTGGTGGGTGATTTAGACGTGGGGTGTTGGCAAACGTTGCACTTGCAGGTAAATAATACGAGATTTAAGTAAGATAAATCAGTGTTAGCTATTTCCAGGATTCAAGGAGCGATCGGTGTGGCGGCCGCTACCCACGCAGAGGCGTCCACATGTTAACATTTGTCTCTGTTAGGGACAATCAAACGTTGAGGCAATTGAACTTGTAAACAGAGATAAAGTTGGTTTCATTCTTAGGGTAGCGAGCAATTCTTCTTTCGAATCCCACAAGTGTCTCAACCCTCTGACATTTATACGCCCACGCAAGAATCAATTGCTATTACAACGCAATATTTTAATTTATATCAGAATACTGAATAAACTACTCACGGTAATTAAAATAATTATGCAGGACACGTCTAATAGAACTCGTATTGACAATTATGACACTACAAAAAAAGCAATGAGCTAAACAGTGGGGTTCTCTGTCTTCAATGCAGCTTATAAATTATCCCATTGAACTTCATACAACGACGCTAGCTCAAACTACATAGCTTCGAACGATAGAATGATTAGTGAATAATGAACCGTACAGGATGAGAAAGGAAGCGTTTATTATATACTTCAAGGTACTGAGAAAAACCATGAAAACCGTCAGCCAGGATAGCCGATCTTCGGGCCGAGATTTGAACCAGAGATCTATCGAATATGGAGCAGGAGATTCTCTTAAAATATATGCATATGTTTTAATTATTTATGTATATACACACAGCACTCTATCACCTGTTGTATTTTAGTGTTCTGAAACATAGCCTTATCCCCTTTCTATCTATATACATATAATCGTAATACAACGGTGAGATGACGCTTGCTGAGAATTCGCAGTAAAGCTGCGGGGCCATGACACCAATGATGCAAGCGAGCGCTAATCGCAGAGGGCGTTGCTAACGTTGATTGTATGAAATATACGAGTAATGCATTCGTACGAGAACAAATATATGCAGACTTACATATTAATTGTAATTACTTGATGTTTTATACAAATATCAGAAAGTACAACGTCTCTTTCTTCCACGCAACTCGCGAATACTAAAAGAATAGGCGAAAGACCGAAAATATTTTGCTCTGTAGGAGTAGCAACGTACATTTTTGTTTGAGCTTTGTTAATAAACTTACAAATAAATTATGTGGAAAGAAACTAGACGTGGCTGTACTTGGAACTGGGGGAGTGGGAATGAAATGGTGACATTTCTCCTACTCTTCTTTAAGCACCATGACATGAAGACTTGTGGGGGTACTGCTCCACGCTTTCTTCACCTCGGCACTGGATGGAGGGAAGCGGTTAGCTTTATGCCCCAGCTATTTTACTTCCGAGAAAAGATCCCTGGTACCCACTAGATATGAGTGAGACCCAGAATTGGTCTCGATAAGGTTAAAGTGGGAGTGGGCAGGGCATGTAGTACGAATGGTGGAGAAGAAGAATGCATGTAGGATATTGGTGGGAAAGCCAGAAGGAAAGAGACCACTGGGAAGATCAAGGCGTAGGTAGGTGGACAATATTAAAATGGACCTTAGAGAGATAGGATGGGATGAATTGGATTGATCTGGCTCAGGATAGGGTCCAGTGGAGGGCTCTTGTGAACACGGTAATGAACCTTCGGGTTCCATAAAACTCTGGAAAATTCTTGAGTAGCTGCAGATTTGGCTTCTCCTCAAGAAGAGCTCAGCTCCATTAGTAAGTAGGTAAGTAAGGCTAAAGTGGGAGAATTCTCTAAACGAGGTATCCTGCTTCCTATTTGGATCCAACAGTGATGTTGTGTGGAGAATGAAGGATATTGGTGGGAATTACTTATGAAATTTTGTACTTATTTTTACATCACAGGCAGCATTGTTGGGTAAATAAATCAAACAGGCAGATGCGGATTGGGAATTTAGAATAAAATGGAGAAATAAGAAAATCACATTTTGACGAAGAAATTTTTTTATAAAATGGCAAATTAAAAAAAGATAAGATACAAAAATATGATATAAACATGTATCTTAGATAAGTAGGTTGTAATGGTACTAAGTGGATTGGACTAATCCCTGATCATGCCTAGTATCAAGCTTCGGTAACTGTTACGTTAAACATTTGGATACATTAGTAATAAGTAACTTGATTGTTAATTACATTAGTAATAGTTTTTTTTAATTCGCTTACTAGTGGTTGGTGTCCAGCTGGGTCCACTCGGCACGGCGGCCACTGATTGGCCTATTGTACCTGCCCCGGTGATTATGATGATGGAGAATTTGGTGGAATGAAGATTGGCAGGGGAAACCGAAGTACTCGGAGAAAACCCGCCCTAGCGCCACTTTGTCCAACACAAACCCCACTTGACCAGACCCGCGCTCGAACCCGGGCCGCTGCGGTGGGAAGCCAGCGACTAACGGCCTGAGCTATTGCGCGGCCTACGTCACTAGTTACTGCCTACTCTGTGGTTTGGATCGCTAAATAAAAAGAACATTTGTGTCTAGTACAAATATTATGTTTCTGGACATATCCATCATCTTGTCTTTGTCTAAAAACAGTCCTGTTTATTTTTCAAAACACAACGTTTCGGAGACTGGATTCTGTCCCCGAAACGTAGTGTTCTGAAATATAAACAGGACGATGGATAATGTGCAGAAACAAAATATTTGTACTAATGTACCATCGTCACAAACTTTAGATCTTATCAACATTTGAGTTTAGATATTTTGTTAACATGCTGTAAACATGAATGAAACCTGCCCGGGAATGTTTAGGAGCATGTTCTGAGTCTCATAATGTTTATTTGTGCTATAGTATGTTCTCGAGTAAACCAGTTCTGTTTTAAAAGAACTCCCTTTGGTAATAATAGAGATTTGATTGAGTTAGGAGGTTGAGAAGCAAAAAAAAAAAACAATATTCCCTTCTTTTCCTCTGGGCCTGTAAAGCCGTTCTGCTAATATTGCTTCCATGTGGAGAGATGCTACACACTCGCAGACAAACATGATGGGAACGAGTCGAATTGAATGAAACTTGGAAATATGTTGGTATCATAACATTCGATGTAATAAACATTTCACTGTTCCTATTCTATAATGAACAGGCCCCTAATAATACCTGAAATATAGAAGCCTAGGTCTTTTTATTTCCTTGGCACTACAGCTCCAGTGGGCGTAGGCCTACCTCCATGAACTTCTCCGTTCACTTCGGTTTTTCTAGATCTTACACATTCGGTAGGACTCCTTGGGCGGGTGATCACCTCGTCGCAAGGCCTCTACCTGTACACAGACACACCAAACTAATTATCCATGCCCTGAGTGGGATTCGAACCCACGATCCTGGTTTCCAAGCGAGCGAAGGCAGTACATGCCTTAGGCCGCTCGAGAAGCCTAGGGTTACGAAGTAAAAAAAACTGACTGCTCCCAGGTTTATTTACTGACGCTTCTGCATATTCAGACGTTCCAAAATCCCTTCTTTCAGGCGTTCGTTTCTGGTACTTTCAGGCTTTCGACTCTATAGTGTCGAATGCCAGAATTGTACAGCATTTCTAAGGAAGCGTTCTTGTGCTAATCTATGTACTACCCTTGCATTTGCCTGGAGGGACTGAGGAGAATAGAAAATCACTACCTTCAGGGGCCATGCCGATAATCGAACTGAGTACCTCCCACGATTACAAGTTTAGGGCGTTATTGTTTGATCATCCTGTTCAGTCTGACAATGTGCAAACTTCACCTTGTGTATTATTATAGTGATAAATGAAATTATGATGGAAGGATATGTAGAACGCATGGGAGGAAAAAGAGAAATGCATACCAAATTTGGGTGGACAAAAAATGTAAGAGACAATACTTGGAACAAGCAAGTCATGTCAAGTCATAACGATTATGAGCTGTATTCCGAAAATGGCCGGTTCGAATCTCGGTCAGGCCACAGATTACACCGACTGAGCCTGTTCGTTGTTTTCCTTAGTCTATAAAGCAAATGTCGAGAAATTACTTTAAATTATGCCTCGGCCGTTTCCTTCCACATCCTTTCTAATTCATTATTTACTATCATCACACCGTTTGAGGCTTATAGTTTGAACTACTGACAGTTCGTTAAATAAAGTACAACAAACAAATATAACAATTTTCTTTTATTGCTAGTGGGGTGGGACTAAGTCCCTGTACTGCGGCCACTTCTGGCCTATTGTACCAGCCCCAGATGAGAGGTGAGGGTGATTGTGGAGCAATTGGTGGAATGAAGATTGGCAGGGGAAACCGAAGTACTCGGAGAAAACCTGCCCCAGCGCCACTTTGTCCGCCACTTTGTCCACCACAAATCCCACTTTATCAGACCCGGGATGGAACCCGGGCCGCTGTGGTGGGAAGCCAGCGACTAACCGCTTGAGCTATGGCGCGGCCTTAATACAACAACTCAGTCGATATATGAGTATGAGTCGACAGGAGGATTAGATTAAAACTGATTTCAGAGAAGCAGGATGTACAAGGTGCCGATCACGGTGGCCGCGCCGTCTAAGACATGAACCGTCTTCGCCCGCTCGAATGCTGCGATCGTGGTTTCGAATTCCACTCGAGGCATGGATGTCTGTATCGTGTGCGTTTTATTGTGTGTTCGTGTTCTTCTGTGTTTAGGTAGCAGCCTTGTGACGGGCTGATCTCTCGTCGAAGAAGTCCTACAAATTGAGGATAGGGTTAAGAACCTGAAAAGCGACCAATGCCCAAGAAAGGGCTCTAGAACCATAGGCAGACAGACAGATAGATATGATGTAGAAGGTGGAGGTGGATTCATTTTTTTCATTCACCTTTCATTTGTGTGCTGTGTTTTTTTGGTGTATGCTATGTTTTGTTTGAACGTGTTTAAGTGTGTTATTTGTCTGTTGTCTTATTGTAGTACCACTGCCACCGGGTAAAAACCCATTTGCAGTTAAATGATAATAATAACAATAATAATAATAATAATAATTTGCCTCAGGATAACATGCAACACGATGACACGTCAGTCTCCATAAAGACGAGCAATTTCCTGACCAACTAAGCAGATACTTGTTATTACTTTTTTTTTAATTCGTGGGATGGGGTGAGACTGGGTCTACTTGATAAATCGACCGCTAGAGGCTCCGAATGACAGATGAGAGTGAAGCATTCAATGGAAGGAGAATTGGCAGGGAAACCAAAGCACTCGGAGACAGTCTGACCCGTTGCCGCTTTGCCATCCACTTGTCCCAGATTGCCTGACATGCGATAGAACCCGGGCCGCCGCAGTGAGGAATTGGCTACTAACAGCTTGAGCCATGACACGGCCGTCTTCATGTGTAAGGTAGTTGGGTTCGACAGAAGGCGTAAGTCTCTTGCCGCTGGACTAGAGATGAGGGGTTTAACTGACAACTCCCTTCACCCCTTAAACTCTGCATCGAGCTCAGAGAGAGAGGGAGGTAGTAAGACACATTACATTTAAGGGGAGGCGAAAAATATTTTATTTAACCTCCGAATTTGAAGGTTCCAAGGCAGTGCTGGCTCACCCTTCTAGTAGAGGTACGTTCCAGAGAGGGTGAAGCTTATGAAGCGATAAGATATGAAGCCTGAAGTACAGAAGTTGAGCCGGGGTTTTCCTGCGTATTGTCGGAATTAATTTTATACCATGCTGGAAGGGCTGCATATAGTGAAACTGTGATCTAACGTTGGGGAGAAATTTTGATGTTACGATTGGGAGGGCTGCATGTGAAGCAAGCAGTGCAACGTGGATTCGTCTAACAAACCATAATTTGTTCTAGGACTGAGAAAAACCACGGAAAACCTTGATCGAATTTGGCCGGTCACAGGACTTTCCAGATGCAAGAATTGATGTTTACTGTGAGAATCAGAGAAATGCATGAGAAATGCACAGTGCAGGAAGAATTGAGAGGTTTAGTGTGTTAAAGCAGGTGCTAACCGCTGTGCTTTAAAAGTTTTGAAGACGTTCGTAACAGAAAAAATTAGAAAAAATTAGACTCCGCTTGGAAATGAAAAAGCTAAATAGTTCCGTTCAGTGTGACTGGTTAAGATTTTCTTGTTTCAATTATTCACGCCCTTACATGTTTCGGTCTTCAGAGACTATCTTCAGAGGGACACCTTTATATCAATACAGTTAGAAGCTATCATTACAGTACATGTTCTAAAAGTTAAAATATATACATATTTTATAAATAATATACAACTGGCTGTAAAATCTAAAGTTTTCTTTAATTTATATCAGAAAATCTTAACCAGTCACACTGAACGGAACTATTTGGCTTTTTCATAATACTCGTATTTGTGTGATGGACCACAATGAAACAAATAAAATCCTCTTGGCAAGTTTAAGCAAACTTACAACATCATTCAGAAGAGCTGATACCCAGGGCGATACTGGGAACCACAACCCTAAACATCTCTTTACTAGTGAAACAAATGACGAAAAAATGCCAGACATGTCGCCGTTTTCTTTCGGACCGTTTTAAATAATTCAATTGTCATTTTATTGAAGTAATTAGTGAACATTTATTTATAATTATTTTAATTTTTATGGGTCTGCAAATTTTATATCATATGTTTAAGCATATATTCTGCTTAATATATATTAATTAAGCCAAGACTGTGATTTTGATAATGTTTTGCTTTGTCTTGTGCTGGCAATACGACGTTTCAGTGGAAATTTCGATATGAGAAGGCGCCAATTTGTCGCCTCCTTGACAGTTCTGTACACCCATTAGTTTCCGAACTCGAAGTTCGAGGGCGACATACCCCAGGGTGAATGTTTTGCATGTGTCATCCAACCAAATTTCTATTAAAGCAAATTAAAGCCCAGTTTGAATGTAGCATATCCGTCGAGAGGAATATGTATTTTCTGGGAAAACAAAGGAGTGCTTTTTGCTTGTAGCTTTGTTTTCAGAAGCACTGGCTCTCGACGCTGTAGATCACTTAGCGTCACCTCTCGGACCGGGGCAGACGTGTGCTGCTCGCTATCACTGAATTTCGTGTACTGAAGTTCCAAACTGAACTTGCGGATCATAAATCATTAAGGAAAGTGACGTGCACGATTTGATACTGCATTCAAATGAAAATCTTCTAAAGAGAAACGAACTGAATTGCAAGATTCATGCCTACGAGCCTGCCAACAGAACGTAAATAAACAGTGAATTGTGTTGTGTTCTCTTTACTAATTTCATCATAAGTGTTTCATAATGTCTCCTTGTGACGAATAAATTAATCTCGATACCGCTGATGCTGGTAGTTTGGACCCTAACACCCTTGACATTCTCATGTTGTCCGGCTCCCTAGTCGGCCCAATCAGATTTCGTTTACCTATCCTTAACTTTAGGGACATGCGGTAATGTAGTTGGTTGAGGCATTATGCTACAGGCCGGATGGTTATGGGTTCGACTTCTGATGAGGTGGATTTTTCAATTTACCTAATTCTTCCAGCTACACTATGGCCCTGGGATGGACTCAGCCTCCAACAAATGAGTACCACGGATCTTCATGGGGGGTACAGGGCGGCCGAAGCTTAAGGCTGACAACTTCGCCGCCAAATATCAGCCGATGGTCTAGAAAATGTGGGAGGCTCGACGTTTCACAACCCTATGGGTCTCCACTTCCTGTTATAGGGATAGTTTTACTACATTTATGAGAGTATATTTTTCATTGAAGTCTACATATTTCAATTAATTCCTTTCAGTTACACTTCTAATAACCCGGAATGGAGACGTTAATGAAAGGTAAGAGGTTGGGCCACAATTCATATACGCCCTTAACGGGGAATCGTTTCGGGGGCAATCACTTCACCGCTTGCACACTGTATATACATGATTTCTTCCGACAAACAGTGATGATACTGTTTTGTTTTATTTATGAAGGACATGTCATGCTCGCTTTTATGAAGCATACGCCATAAGCTCGGGGTCTATTGCTCGCCAGTGCAGCCCATGAATAATCAATGGCATTACGTAGAGGCTCCCTCCAAAACGATACTGTTTAGAATACATTAAATGTAGCAGCACATTACGATGCATAAGAGCACCGTCAGAGATGTTTTTACGTAGGCCAAATGAGTGGCCCGACCTTCCTGATATATTCAGCATGCGAAATGGATCCTTCTTCACTCCCACGATAATTTCCTTCTACGAATAGCGTTCAACTTACGTCATAACACTGTACATGCTGCTGGCAGAAGTATTTAAGGGTCAATGAAGTGATAGGGATTACGGGGTCGATCTCTTAAATAATTTGCGCTCATGAGCAAAATAATTTGTGTGCAGAATCATTTAGAGAAGGAAATGTGCCGGACAAATTTAATAGCAATGTCGTAAAAACTTTTAATGTTGGCGGATAATGTATTCTATTATAATTGCTGAATTGTTAAACTTATGAAACATCTTAGCATCCTGTGTAAAATTACTGCAAGGGAATATTTTACTACAGGTCAGTTGAGAAAGTGTTGCTCAAGTAAATATAGATATACCTGAACATTCTGTCACGTGATGAGCAGCAGTACTCTCTACTCACTCACTCATTAACTGGCTAATTCCAATGATTCTGTTCACTCACTCTTCACTTTTTTTTTTCTTTGGCACTACAGCCTCAGTGGGCCTAGGCGTACCTCCATGAAACTCTCCGTTCACTTCGGTTTTACTAAATCTTAGACATACGGTAGGACTCCTTGGGTGGGTGATCAGCTCGTCGCAAGGCCTCTACCTGGACACAAACACAGAAAAACGCACACAAACATCCATGCCCTGAGTGGGATTCGAACCCACGAACCCGGCTTCCGAGCGAGCGAAGACAGTACATGCCTTAGACCGCTCGGCTACCGTGACCGGCTCACTCTTCACTTCACTTCTGCAAACAAAGTCAAAGTCAAAGCCACTTTACGACTGGCGGTTTACCGCCAATCAGTTTGTCTTGGCATCAAGCTCACTGAGAGATCTTTTCCTACCGAACCCTTGTGGAACGTACCATCCTCTCTGACAAGCAGATAGGTTTTGTCTCTTATGAATATGCCTGGCCTTCCGTCAAATGCAGGTATCGCAAATATAACATGTTATTGAAAATTCTTCTTTTTGCACTCTGCCAGCCAAAGCATTCCAAAGCAGGTTCCTCTTTTCTTACATATCTTATGCTATAACGGCAGCTTAGTCGCTTGAAATTTAACTTCAGCTCCTAACTTGCCCTGCTTATAACATCTCGGCACGGACCCCACAGAAAATATCGTTACTCTGTTGCTTTGATGTCTCTTGGCGTGACCTCGTAAACGCTACTCAGCCACTGTCTAGCAACGGCTGTTGTATAGTTGCTTATTTCAGGTTGTTGCCTAGCAATGAGTCGACATGTAACAATATGAACACAAAATGAGAACACAAGGAGGAATAAAGTCTCAAAGTATTGACATATAATAAATCATTTAAGAATGTTTCAAATTTAATTACTTAAGAACAACATTAAGGAATACAAATATGATTCGTGATGACATGACGGCTGAAAGCCGAAATAGTGGAACAAGATATGGCGGCCATCAGTAGCCAACGGCGCAGTAAACAAGTTTCCGTGGCAAAGATTAAAAAGAAAGAAATAGTGGAAGTGTTACACGTACATTAAGTCACCCTATCACTGGACGCTACACGGTCTGAGACACTGGGAGCTTGGTTAAATGAATCTAGAAGAGCAAATATACGGAAGAAGAAAGCAAACATTATCAGACTCGGGACAGGAGAATTTTAACAGAATACAGGTTGATATGGCCTCACACGTGACTACTTGGACGTGACGCTGGTTTTGTGGACGCCACAGGAGTAAAGGACCAATAACGAAAACCCGAAGAATTCTATCTCTTCGGATACGTCATCATGTAGTCCACTGGAAGTCTACCGAAGTTTCGGATTAAAATACCTCCTCCGTCTTCAGGTTCGAATAATAAGCCGAACAAGAAAGCAGCGAGAAAGCAGGTGGGAAGCAGGGCTTGCGGTTGACTTTCAACAGACTATACGGCTTCATAGCTCAGAAACTCAAATCCTACAACGAAAAATATTTCCGTACATAAATACAGTCACAAACCCAAAGCCACTTGGTGAGAAGGCTATCATCTCTCCAGAGGACCTAATTCAGGGACGAACAGTGTTTTTATTTTGGTACAACATCGTTGGGCCAAACTGGAATTAACAAAATTCTGGGTGGCCCCATGATTGAGCCCACTAAGAGCTTTGTATCTAATTTTCAAACAACCATCCACTGTACGAAACTTTATCAATAGAACGTACTTACAGACCGGCTCTACTAGGTGGGGAAGTTGGAGGGGGACATTTTTTAACAGAATCGTAAAACGGATCGGCAGAAAGTTCCCTGCTGGTGGATGTAGGGGAAAATAAGAGCCACGCAAGCCCCCCCCCCCATCCGCTATCAGACGTTCAAATTAAACGTTTAATCGGATTTCTTCCAGGGCGCTCGCTCGGATTCAATTAATGATGGACGCTCTTCCTTAATTCGGTTGTAGAGAAGAAAGGGCAGACAGACAGAGAGAGAGGGAGAGACAGAGAGGCCGCGTATGGAAATATGGGCAGACAAATGCAACTCGACTTGGAGAAATTCAGACACGGGGTCCATTCATTTTTATTCTCCCGCGGAGAGGTGTCCAGTTTAACCAATTCCATGCTGCCCTTTTATAGTAACCAAGTCCGTGTTTTATTACCTCCCCCCCACTTCTATTGATTCTGAGTGGCAGCTTCCCTCAAAACCGGCTTATACCACCTAACAGACACTTCAATCATGATGATAGAGACGGAATATTCCTCCGAAAACTTTGTATCCACTTACAAGGCTACACTGTGCCACAACCCAGAAGACGATATCTGAACAATCACCACCATGAAGACCTAAACGCTCTTCCTCATTTAAATGTTCTATCTCCTGGGATATAAAACCGTGCAGTCCGCCGAGAGTCAAATTTCTTTATTCAATATGATTAATAATATCATTATAAGAGTCCAGATTATGAAGTCCCACAGTATAACTTGTTATTTCATCTTTAAGCCCGTGTGTCCTTTATAACGACACTGTGATTTGGAGACTGTTCAACACGTTTGCAGCTACTGGCCTCCACATCGAAGCCCGCCACTAGATAGGAGCCTGGGCAACTACAAACGTCATCTAATAATTTATATATTTTTTTTATTGCTAGTGGGGTGCGACTTGTCCCTTGTACTGCGGCCACTTCTGGCCTATTGTACCAGCCCCAGATGATAGGTGAGGGCGATTGTGGAGCAATTGGTGGAATGAAGACTGGTAGGGGAAATCGAAGTACTCTGAGAAAACCTGCCCCAGCGCCACTTTGTCCACCACAAATCCCACTACACAAGACCCGGGATCGAACCCGGGCCGCCGCGGTGGGAAGCCAGCGACTAACCGCTTGAGCTATGGTGTAGCCAATAATTTCTATTACACGCATTTCCCATATGATTTCTTATACATTTCGTATTAGGTCCTCTGGCCTGTTTCCCATCAAAATGCATCTGTAATTGTGGATCTTATATACAGACGGTAGGGCTCCTTGAACGGGTGATCTACCCTGTCGCAAGGCCGACACCTACACAGCACAAAACAAACATAGAAGAAACGCGGACATCCATACTTCGATCCGAACTCACGGTCACAGTGCTTCAGCGGTCGAATACTTCATGACTTAGCCCGAGCGACCACTGTGATAGGCCCCTAAGACTCCAACTCACATAATCTCTCTCTGAAGATTTATTTGAATGTTATCCTCCCATTTACATCTCGATCTATCACAATACCTTCTTCTATCATAATTCTTACACATGCCTAGACTTTCTTATCTCAGCAACAATTCCATTGCAACGTAGCGTCTTGTATTTGCCTGTCTTAATGAGCCCTCGTGGCCTGTACGAAACATAAAGTCTGTGATTACGTGACAATGTAAGCTGCGACACATGTTCCCCCATCTAAATACGAGTATCATGATTCTCGTCCGGCATATTATGTTAGTGTAACTTACATGTATTCAAAGCGGCCTCCGTAGTCTAGAGGTAACGTTCCCACCTCATGACTCGTGGTACGCGGGTTCAAACCCGGCGGAGGTCGTCGAATTTTTAAGGGCGGAAAAATTCAGGGAACAAGTCCTCCTGGAGGGACTTTAAGCCGTGTGTCCCGTGTCGCAGCTTTACGGCACGTAAAAGAACCTCATATCTCCAAAGGAGGTCACTGAGCCAAATTCAAGGACGTTTCCCGCCCAACAGTAGTCTCTAACGCCTCTGATAGATGGGGGAAGCATTACAGATACCGCCAAGCCAGTGAGGCCGAACTCGCTGGCTCGGTCGGGACTGATGGTACGCACCAATATCGGTAGGATATAGAGACTGGTAGAATATCATAGAGGGAAGCACAATGGACCAATACTGGTCTAAGTGCATGGGGAAACCCACCCTCTCCAATAACTAACTAACTAACTACATGTATTCAAACCTACTTTTTAAACAAAAAATACGCGATCTTTACAATCTTCAGTTTAATATGAAACATATAACAACAGAGGCACTACTAATACTACTACCACTAATTTCACTACTAGCAACAATAGCAGTAGTACCACTAATATTGCGACTACTATTGTCATTGGGGGTACGCGGTAGTGTACTTGGTTGAGGCACTATGATACACACCGGAAGGTCACGGGTTTGATTCCCGGTGAGGTCATTCAATTTTTTTTAACGAACTAATCCTTCCAGCCGCACTGTGGCTCTGGTGTCGACTCAGCCGTTACAGAAATGCGTACGAGGAATCTTCTTGGGGGTAAAGGGCGGCCGTCGCACAAGGCTGACAACCTTACCGCCGCCTGTGAGCCGATTGTCTAGAAAATATGGGAGTCTCGACGTCTCACAACTCTATGGGTCTCCACGGCCTGTTACAAGGATATCTTTACTACTGCTATGACCATTCCTATTGCTTGTGTTATTCCGTCATTTCTGTGTGGAATTTTACAAGCGCACTCATCGTCTTAATATGATAAAATATATTGCAAGATAGACAGCTGACTTGCTCTCAGCTCGACGCAACCGTCCCAAAGTTATTCGAGTTCTCCATGGAGCTCAGTAATTCTAGAAAACAGCAGAAAGAAAGGAAGGAGGAAGAAAGGCTTCTTCGTAGCAAAGGTAATCCTAGCCGACTGGAAAAGTCCGTAGCTGACTAGAAAGAGAGGGTCGAGAAATAGAAGGAAGAGCTAAGTTCAAAAGCCGGAAGGAAAGCGGTACCAGACTTTTCAATTAAAAAAAAAAGAATGTGAGAGAGAGAGTGCAATGGGGGGAGGGGGGAGAAGAGACGGAAGGAATCTGTTGGATAGAAACAGAGAGTAGTAGGCAGGCAGGACTAAGGAAAATTGTAGAGGAAAACCAACCAAACCGCAAATAAAGTGGGAGAGGCCAATAAACGAGAGGGATTTATAAAGAAGAGCAATGTTTCCCCCTCGTTATACTATGCATAAGGTCCTTTAAAATGCCAGGAACTATTCTGCATCCTTATGTACGCAGTAAAGGACTGTTAAAAATACAAAATAATAAAGTTGAATTTCGAGGGATCAGACGTGAAAACGCGTGCATGAGAGACGTAACCTTCGTGTAGCTGTCACCATTGCTGCGTAATTACGCGCAAGATATTAAGGTAAAGGTACATTTATCCCTGAGTTATATTGTTCAAGTACCACGCCATGAAGATGTATGGGCGAATGGAGGTTTAGCTCCACCAATCTCGGCACTAGATGGAGATCAGTGGTCAGCTTCACGTCTCTGTGGTTTTACCACCATGGAAACGGCTGGAGGCTGGGTGGGCCCCAGAACTTGTCTGCATCTAATGGAGAAAATGAAAATCTCTTACCCCCGCTGGTATTCGAAGTCGCTTCCTCTGTCACGCAGCCTATACTGTCTCTATGCCAAATGAGCTACTTCGGCTACCCGCGTGGTATGATCTATGCATAACAATAATTAGATATTTCGTTTTCAAGGCTGTCCCGTCTCTCAGAGAGTTCAAAGTAAGGACGGCCTCCTCTTTTGGGATACAAAGCAATATAATCTGATTGAGCAGTTCCTTTGTACCTCACTACATGCTGTCACATGGCAGCATGCAGCAAGCGTTGTACTCACTGCCGTGAGAACCCCAAATCTCAGATCATTTGAGGACATAATTCAGAGAACATTCACGTCTAAGAATGAGGAAGCAACAGGATGAAAAATATTATATTTACCATCTAATATTCAGATTTGAGGTTTAGACAATGGTGAATATAAATACTACTCTCTTCTGTGACCTGGTGCCGTGTAGTCTGGTAGAAAGTTATCAATATTACGAGGAAACTCACATATTAATTCTCTGTGGGGGGTTGCTACTTTATGCACCCTTCTGTCCCGAAGATCAAGAGAGCAGCTTCCTCCGAAACGTCGATAAATATCAAACTACATTGCATTTCATGCTAGAAGATGGTGATCTACTGAGCACCTGGACATTGCGATGTACTATAGAGAAACTACCTACGCACCTTCCTTAACATGAATATAAAGCGAGTAGGTATCTCCGAAATTTTAGTAGCTATACAGAGTGTCCCAGGAGGAGAGGTCAATATTCTGTGAGGTCACAGTATCAGTCATTCTAAGCAAAAATGTGTATATGTACACGTGTCCTATTCCGAACGGTTTCCGAGATAGAGCTATTTCACTGTACAGCTCCAAAACTGCTGATAGGAAAGAGATATTACGTACTGTTTCTAATGCCGGTATTTACTGTTCAAGTGACAAAGTTGGTACAGTTTATCTAGTATATATATAATACAATTCCGAAAACTTCACCGACAACATCAATGCAATTTGCAACTCGTGTTGCTCGTCTGTACAGTGTAATACACGTAGCTCTATCTCGGAAATCGTTCGGAATAGGACACATGTACATTTACAACAGACCCTGTACAACAGACTAAACGGCCTCAGATCCGAGAAGCAGTAATTTTTATGCGTTGAAGTCAGTTTTAAGTTTTCCGCTATGATATGGAAGTGCATGGACAGAACATGAAAGTTTCCTAGAAAGTAATTTTTACAACTTCAGCTAAATCTGTCTCCTACCTTCGCATACATTCATACACACATTATTAATAATTACGCGCATGACAGAATTCCAATGTTCGCTCCATTAACCTATAGTTATAGACAAATTAAATGTTGGACTGGGGAGCTGAAGCAGTAAAAACCACAAAAATAAGCAGCACACTGCTCGGCGCAGCATGGAACACAATGGAAAGGGGGGGGCGAAATTTTGAAAGCCCAAACTTAAATGAAGTGTATGCATATGGAGGGAGATTTCATATGTTCATAGCCCAGACCGCAGAAGCGAGATGTTGCATACAGCAAGGCTTTCAGCAAAAGAGGAGCACCATACAAAGCTCTACAAACAATACAAACATATATGAAATGTTAATTAGCGGGATATAAAGGCTATTCTTCTCGATTCAATTAGTCAGCATTCACTGCTACATAAATGCACCATCACCAATTACACCTCATTCAGTTTTTAATCTGCCGACGTCTCACAACTCTTCTATATAAAATTACTGTAACTACTGAAAAAGAAGTCATAACTATTTTTTCATTTACTTTTAACTGCGGATCATTGCTTATGTATTCAATACATTAAAGAAACGGGATAGCTCAGTCGGTATAGCGACGGCCTAACGTACCAGTCTCAGACGATGGACAAGCACGAGACTTTGACGGGATGATCAGGTGGCGTGGCGGTCAGGCTCCGAACTCGTATTAATGATGTGGTCAGATCGAGTGTCGGCCAGGACACCGGATATCAAGAGGTACTTCGTGGCATTCTTCAGTCCCTCCAGGCGAATGCAGTGATATCACCTTGATTAAACCACGACCGCTTCCTTTAAAATCCTTTTCAATTAATCATCTATCCGTCATCGTAAACTGTTAACTGTCATACGGTATAGCGTCTGACAGCGTCGTCAAGATTCACAGAGAAAGCAACTTGTAGTTTTGGTGGTAATTCCCAATTTGCAATACACTAGTAATGTAGCGTAAAACCCGTTGCTAAGCGGTGACTCTGTAAAGAGCGACCGTTTCTGGGCGACGGTTCGGTAAACACGTTACCGTTTCTGGGCAGCAGATTCTTCGTAATAAAACATATGGACGCAAAAATAGAAGAGCTGTGTTTTCTATGTGGTCCGTGCGAGATATTACAAGCAAGGGTCAAAATCAATAGTTGCGTTTTGCACCGGAGACTGTGAAGAGAGGACCTGAGCGCGTGAAGCCGAAGAAACTCCATTGTTAGAAACCGTTGCCAGGGAACGACTGGTGACGACATAACATGCTGGGGAAAAGGATTAGCGGGTGCTGTGATTTGTGAATTCTGGAGAGTACTGGTGGCGGTGTAATTGCCTGTGGTTCCGAGGGGTGTGTATAAGTGGTCAACAAATCGAGTCACCAATCCAAACCCCGTCTATAGTCACACATACTACGTGACAGTATACTTGGTTGTTTCAAGTGTGTGAGTTAGATGTTTACAATTTTTTTTTTCGCATATCCTTAACACGCTTCACGGATTTCTAAGAATGAAGAGCATGCAACTTATTATCCTGTCTCACGTTTCCCTTTTTATACCCGAAGCTGTATGATTCGTCGCCCAGGTAAGCAGACAGGCAACTGCAATTAAAAGTTTCTGTAACAGCCCCACTAGATCGAGTATTGCGTCCGTGTGCCAAGTCGGGGACGTGGGAGAAAAGCATTCCAAAAGAGAAACGACAGATAACTTCATTTTCATTCCCAGGCAAGGTAGATGACATCTCTGAAACATATTTCACAATCCCTTCAACAATTATAATCCAATTGTAGCGACGTCTACTTCAGCACTGCTGCCTTCTTCTGCCATATCTCACGCCCCACTGTATCAGCCTCCACCCCTACCAGTACCCCCATCCCTTTTTTGCGGTTACTGTTATGCCGGTTGAGTAGGTCTGTGATGTTATGATGTTATTTACATGTTCAAAATTAAAAGTAGTGATATATATAGCCACTACATTCCCCCATTCGTGTGTGCATCAAATTTAATATTTTCCCTCAAAGCTATGAAAAAGACTTTGGTCGTATTTAAACACAAGTGTGCCGAGAATGCAATGAAACCTGTCTAAAGCGGAAACGGAGGATGGTGTAGCTTCTAGGAATATCCAACAACGATCTCGTAACATAGAAGTAGGATACAAGGTTCAGTACAAAAGAGTATAGCTTAATATTCGTTGCCAGGTCATGAAATTTTGCTCTGTACTACCTACCAGGAATTAAGCTCGACTGGAACTTTCTTGGAAGAAATAGAAATCATTAAATTAGACTGTCGATAAAATACGTACGGAATATTTTGATTGACTGCTAGGAAAAAAAAAATAAAAACACTGAAAACGTGTACTGTAATAATGTTGTGGGCATATATGACTTCCTCTCTCTTGTCTCTCGGATCATAAATAACAAAAAATTGCGATGTGAACCATGCTACGGGCTGGAAGGCCGGGGTTTGATTCCAGGTGAGGCCACACGATTCTTATTTTCCTTGCTGCGTGTGGTTCAGATCTGGGGCTCACCCAGCCCCGTATCTAATGGATACTGGCGGCTCTTTCACTGCCACTAAGGCGGTCAGGGCGTGAAGCTGACCAGTCACCTCCACGTAGTGCCGAGGACAAGAATGGTGGAGCTATACGTCCACTCCCTTATACGTCTTCAATGCATGGTGCTTAATTAATTAAGCAGAAGAATAGCTTATTGTTATGCAGTTAATCTTAATCATTAAACCCCCGTAATAAACGGAAAACTGTAACAAACGGAGGAAGCAGTACAATCGCAGTTCCTTCATAAATATGACTTGCTGTATAAATATGCCCGGAGTTCGAACACGGAACGTAAGATATCGCAGCATGCAGACTCTTCGCTAAGTAATGACTCTGTTAACGACTGCCGTTGCTAGGTAATGGCCGTAAAGAGTAAAAAGAATGATGTTCTCTGCGCGGTCCCAGCGTTGGCCACGTGATGCAACAACAGAAGAACTGTTGGGAGTGATATTTTCTACGCGGTTCTAGCCGAGGCTATATAACGAGGAGCAGCTGCGATTACGAGAGAGTCTTGAGATGGCAGTGAAAAGAGTAGGAGGTTGATGTGAGATGGATTCCAGCCTGGGAGTTAGTCAGTTGGAGCAATGAGTTAGTTGTGAGACAGTCGCCGGCCACCAAGGACGTGAATACGAAGCTGAGGAAGCTATGGCTTTGAAAGCCGTTAGCAGGCGACAACTGGTGAAGGTACAGCAGACTGAGAAGATACAGATAAAGATATCATGTGCAACGTTGCTTGTTCTGTAGCGACGGTGCCATATTTACTGACATAGATTTACGTGTTCCACTAAAATCTTTTTTTTTTTCATATTACGTTTTTGGTAATATTTTACAAAAGAAAAAAGAACTCCTATTCTGCACATATCAATTCGAAGTTACAATTAAGGCACGGTGACCGTGGCTCACAAATAACCAATAATTACGCATTAACATAAAACTGATGACTCAGTTTTCAGTTCCTTACTCTTCTGAACTCACAAACATTTATACTTACCGTAAGCCGACTGCATGTGCAGATTGAAGCGATATTAGTTTAATCAAATCGATGGCTCCAATTCCAATTCGCAGAGTGTCAGACAAACAGTGCAAATCAATTAGACTATTAGCACATGAGACATGGTACGTCACAATGCAGTGGGTTAACTAATGTCCTATGCCTAGAAGCCGCTGATTCGAATCTGAACTGCGAAATTGGCTACCACTACTGAAAAGAGCCGCCCTCCCATGTCACTGTCCATAACAACCATTCAGCACTGTCTAACATCTATATCAGATACAGTGTCTTTAAAAAAATATTAGGAAAACTTCGGTTAAAGTAAATATTTAGCATGCGAGATAAAGTTCGCTAAAAAAACTGATTAAAATCTAATTACAGCGAATTGATTAAGACATAAAGAATATTAAATACAACTACCCAGTAGTGTTGGTGCTAGGAATTAGTGGAGCTATACCTCCGCTGCCTCTTAAATCTTCATTGTGTGGAGATTAATTACTGTGACAAATTTACCTGTTATTTCTAGCAACAGAATGCTATTTCCTTGAAATAGCTCTTCAGTTATCCTCACGAGGCTGAGTGGAACCCGTTCCAGACCCACTACTTCTCAGAAAATCTGGCAGCGCCGGGAATCGAATCCGGGAACTCTGAATCTGTAGCCAGGAACTCTGACCACTAGACCACAGAGCATCAGTTTTAATAGTTTTGAAAACATTTTAACGACATAATTGGATGAAATAATAATAATAATAATAACAAATGCGCGTACAGCCTTCAAGATCTAAGACATGTAACAATTTAAGTGAATCACATATAACTGACGATGGCCTCTGTTTTGTCGAAACATGTAGTTTAATTCGTAAGAAGACAAAGAATAAAAGGTATTTCAGTAAGGAGCCATGAAGATGTGTTGTGCGTCTATATCACGTGATAAAGTTGATTCAGGAGGGTGCTAAAAATAAAATAAAATTCTACACCACAGAAAGCATAACGTACGATAATATAACTGCAGTGTAGCTAATCAATAATTTTTTCAGAAACTTTATACACACGAATGCCTAAGTGAAGTCAGTTCAAGCAGCGAGTTCTGGACATACAGTGAAGCGAAGCGGGGGAGGTCGCTGGTTTTCTGCTCGATTAGTTGGAACGACGAGTTGGCGATGCAGCGAGTGGAAGGGCTGCGACTTGCAGGTCTACTGATAAGTCCGGTCGTACGTCATTTCGCCGACATAAAACTTACGGATAGACGCGTCAGGACCCCCCCCACCCCACCCCCAACGGCCACACTTCAACACAAAATCATGGAACGAGGAGTTCGTATCAGGCTAGTATGAAAACAACAGATGAAGGCTGCATGTTCATACGTTATTTAATGACGTTGTTTCAACTAGAATGATGATGAAAGTTAATCAGGAGGCGATGATGCATATGAGAGAACGTGTCGTGGAGGAACATTCTCCTCCTCCAAGTCGACAGGCCTCGGTATCCACCGGATACCGTACCAGGACTCTGCACAAGGAAGCGTATGAGATCGTGTTACTTTCTTTTATTGCTAGTGGGGTGGAACTAAGTCCCTTGTACTACGGCCACTTCTGGCCTATTGTACCAGCCCCAGATGATAAGTGAGGGTGATTGTGGAGCAATTAGTGGAATGAAGATTGGCATGGGAAACCGAAGTACTCGGAGAAAACCTGCCCCAGCGCCACTTTGTCCACTACAAATCCCACGTGACCAGACCCGGGATCGAACCCGAGCCGCCGCGGTTGGAAGCCAGCGACTAACCGCTTGAGCTGTGGCGTGGCCAATCGTGTTACTTACTCATGGAGCTGAGCCCTTCTTGAGGAGCCGCAAGTTGTGCAGCTACTCAAGAATTTCCCAACATTTTATGGAACCCGAAGGTTCTTTACCGTGTTCACAAAAGCCCTCCACTGGTTCCTATTCTCACCCAGAACAATCCAATCCATATCATCCTAACTGCTCAACTGCAGCGATTATTAAACCCAGAGTGCAGAACGACTGTGAAGGGATGATATTGTAGGAAAGTGGAAACCGTCGTACCCTTCTTTCAGGCACTGTCACTTATTTAAACGGAGATAATGAGATGATAATGAGCCGAATTCAAACCCGGAACGTGAAAGATACGAGGCAGGAATACTAACAACTTATCCACGAATTTCGATAAATAACTCAGATACCTGATTTTTAAATATTTTTTTTGGGGGGGGGGAGAATAAAAATATAATAAGCAACGCAGAAATTGTCTTACTACTTACCAAATAATTTCTCTAGAATTAAATATTAAAAATTATATACAGGGTGGTTCATTGCTGCCAACAAGAAATCACAGTAACTTACATCGAAACCATGTTCTAATTTCAAATACCTATTGCTCCGTAACCGTTGAGAAGTGTACCTATATTTATGCGACATTTATGATTGGGAATAACGTCAGATATAAGCTTTCACTTTCAGAGAGTAATATGTGGATCACCCTGTATATGAACTTGTCACTTCCCTGTTTCCTAGCAGAAGGAAAGCTGCACAGAATCACGATATGCCTTCAGGGCCATCCATCCCATGTTGTTCAAATAATGCTAAGTGCTTTGGAGGGATCCATTCACTTGTTTCACGGGCCGCGTCATTACTAATTAGCTAATGGGGAAAGATCATGCAGCAATCCCGAACCATTTGTCGGGCATCATGCAAAACAGGACGGCTTCTTGACTTCATTTGCGTGTGCCCTCTAAAGTCTCACCTTGTTACTATGTATAATTTCTGACTCTCTTTCCTTCGAGTTACCTTGTTCGGATTCAGACATATAACCGGTCAACATGTCGTCATTTCTTCAAGAGTCTCAACCGAATTTTACATGTAAATACCCCCAGTGAGATGACATCTTGTTCGCATTCTGACAGTCTCTCGAATAATATTTTCTTCTACGATTTGACGCCGTGTATTCTGGTACGTCGTTACCGACCATTCGGAATAACGTGCTAACTTCTTCATAAAGGTAGCAGAAATAATCTCAAGATGAAGGCAGTACCTCACTCCGGAAATGCCCTCCGTTTTCTTGTATGTTATTTTACATGTAGACACCTAAACAAGGGGTTGTGACTTGTATAACCTAAAGACCGTGTTAGAGGCTTCAAGTATTCTGCAGGGCCGAATTTCAGGAATAACCGCGGATGGAAACAATGGCATTAACATCTACTGCTACAAAAATTGAAAAGAAAAACTTATTCTGTTTCTATGGAAAAATACTTCCATATTGCTTGACAATTAATAAAATAGTTTATATTAATTACAAATTACATAACTGGCCAATTTTCACAACACTTCTGCGGACCATATAAGATATCGTCACGGGCCAGATCCGGGCGGCGGGCCGTAGAATGTCCACTCTTAATCGAGACTCTCTTGCATCGTAGGGCAAGGCTACAGACGAATTACGAATTGGAAAAGTTTTCGATGAAAGCGGTCGTGATTTAATCGAAGCACTACTATCCCAGAATTTGTCTAGACGGAATGTGAAAGACCACAAAAGAAACCTCAATGAGGACAACCATTGTCCCAGTAGACATTCGAACCCAGCACCTCCTTATTACAAGTCTATGGTATTACCGATAGAACAAACTGTCCGGTATGTTGATAACGAACTACCAGACTACACGGTGTCACATTACAGACGACAATAATCTTTGTAGTCATCCCCGTGAGAACCTCAGTTACGATAATTCATCATACAATTCGTAGGTATTGTCACGTGACTGAATGTGACTACCGGCAGGGTTTGGATGGGTAAATGGATTTACTGACCACATACGGATCGTAACTACAAGCAACTTTTTTTTTTCAATGGCACTACAGCCCCAGTGGGCCTAGGCCTACCTCCATGAACTCCGTTCACAATTACAAGCAACTATCACTCCAAATATCACTAACTACAGTCTTCACTAGTCATTTCCAGCTGACCGCTTCTAACAGTGGGGATTCTTCAACTGCACCGACCAAGTATTTTCTTCCTTACAATTCTCTGAGTGCTTCAACTAACAAACTCCCAACCAACACACCAACATCTGAGTCTTCTCTTTACAGCCTGACTTTCAACTGAGTTAGCTCTAAACGTCGTCCTGCCCATAAACCTTCGGCACGGACCACGCAGGAAACACAGCTCTTCTATTGCTGTACTTCAACTGTTGCTTCAGAGATGTGTCTACCGGGCCGTTGCATAACAACGACCGTGGCGCGGAGCACAGAAAACACCACGTCCAACATTTTCTCTTTGTTGCGTGTTGATTAGTTGCTGTGGGAACCTCATTATTTGCAGTCGCTACCTAGTAACGGCTCTACACGTTATACTACGATCTACTGGCATATAGACTTTCACATGTCTAGCTCTAATTCATTTCTTAGCTTACTAGTTATCTCTAACGGCCGGGCGCCATGTTGTTTTGCGTCCTAAAAATACCTTAACAAAACGCGCAAACACTTTCAAACACAGCTTCTATACTAAAATCAAGAATTTCATATAAAGTGGCACTAGTATCTCTCCATGCTGAAGTGCCACACAAAACCGATAGTGCGAGGTCACTGGACAGACATGAAGCAAAATTAACTGCAATCTTAATATTTAATTTCGCCGACATCTCGGTGATGTAGAATATGAACAGACATAAAGAAAACACGTAAAGTACGTTCATTTTACGCACTTAATAGAAAAGAAACGCTAAAAGTGCATTTTAGGACGAAACTAATTAACATAACGTACAGAGTAAAACAGTCATAATCTCGTTTCTTACAGGTGATTTGCATACTTCAAAACGGGAACATGTCATATGATTGAGAGGATATGTTCCCTTTTTCCAAATAAGATTTGTCTCTCTCCTTAATTAAGCATGACGTCATGAAGACGTAGGGGGGGAGTTGGGCTATAGCTCCACACATTCTAAATTTCATGATTACCTGTAAATGAGTGGTCAGCTTCACCCGCAGGAGAAAGAACCCCACACCACCCACTGGATGGGAGACTGAATGAATCCCAGCTCTGAAGAAGATACAAATTTATGTCCTTATAGGGAATCAAACCGCAATTCTCCGTTGTTCAGCCCCTAGTACACTCATAATAATATCCCGGTTGCTTCAATGCTTATATTGGGTAATAAGAGAAACCGAATAGCCAGTGATGCTCTCATGAGCCTCAACTCACCGCTTTTAACAAGCTTTCCGAATCTTCGTCAGGGTTAACATTTTTCTTAAGTTGCGACTGAAAATATTTAATTATAAACAGTTTCCAATTCCTTCTGCAGTGATAAATCAATCGGTTAAATTTAAATTTACAATCCTTTGGAACTCTAACATTCATCACACGAAATTACGAGTAAAAAGTAAAGTAAAGTAAGTAAAGGTATCCCTGTACCAGGCCGTGAAGGCCTATAGGGTTGTGAGACGTTGAGGTTCCCACATTATCTAGACAATCGGCTCAAAGATGGCGGTAAGGTTGTCAGCCTTACGCACCGGCCGTGCTTTACTCCCCAGGAAAATTATTTAATTAATTCCTGGTACTCATTTCTGTTAGAGGCTGAGTAAACCCCAGGGCCTAGTGGGGCTGGAAGGATTAGGTCAACTGAACGAAATTACGAGTAGAATTATATATTTCGTTTGTTCATGACAGTCCCACAAAACTAAATTATCAGACAACACCACCAGTATGGAATCATTCAATTACGATAAAAATGAAAAAAAATGTGCATTTCTGTACATTTTATTAATTTGCTAAATGCACGTGCACATTTTCCAGGAACGTTGTCACCAGCCGCGGGAGTCGAGTGCAGTAACAGAGGATTAACGCGCAGGGTACCGTACTGCGCACATTCGAACGCGACGCCCGTGTCAATCATATTACACGCTTCTTAAGCAGCCTATAATGCACTTCCTACACAAAGCAGGGGATATACACATGCTGCCATGCTGTGCTCCAGTGCAGGTCCTAGGAGCAACACAACCCAACTTACATCAAAGGCACAAACTAAGTGTTCTCCGCATTATAATACACGTAACTATGGAAATGGATTATTGGAGTCCACGGGTGGTGGCACGCCATAACGGAAAGTCGTTGTGCTTGCTAAGAGGCTTTGCAAAATATTCATTGTTTCGAGCATGCTTCAGTATCATTTCGCTGTGAATGTGTGTACCGCCCAAATTTACATAGGCAGCACTCACTACAGAATCTCAGTAGTTTAAATCTTCAGTATTATAACCCTTGAGTGTACGCACTGGCTGGGTACGTAAGTTTCGGAGGTATACGCTCCCTCCATCTTCAGGATAAATGTATAGTATGCAGGGTAGGTGACTTCGTTTGTATATAAGTTTATATTTCTAAACTAGTGAAGGGGGGGGTTCATAAACCCTCCTGCCCACAGGGACAGCGGACAGCGAACCGCGGAATTTATGAAAATAAACGTCCCTTTTAAGGGCCATGGAATTCATAAAAACCTTTCCCAGTCCAATGTGTCTATTGGTACAGACAAGGTAAAATCCCGACACTCCCTCCCCCACCATCGTGTTTCGAAACTGAATTCTACGTGTACACAGAAAATCGCCTACCCCACACCCTTAAACCGTAAAGATGGAGGCAGTATTTAACTCCGAAACTTCACCATATCCATATGGTGCAAACATGGAATAGCTCTAATATCAACTGTTATCAGCTGTGAAAGCCTAAAATCAGTTACTATTACATTTCTTTCACTGCTTTACCTCGGTATAGCAACTAGGCTAAGGTCAAGGAATCAGTAGTTACTATAGGATTCTGACGATGGTGTATAACACACTGATATATTATTAGCTCTCATGGACTTAGCCTGGTCTCAGGTGTTTATAATCTTCATGTTTTGTGACATTGGTTTGTCCAGTGATTGAGGCTAGCTCTTTCTAACGGACCCAACAGAATAGGTGTTCCCCTTTTCCTTCACCTGAGGACGGAAACAGATCCAGTTTCCGAAACGTCGTGTTTTTATTTGTTATCTTAAAAACTAGGACGATGGATAAAGTCCAGAAACCCAATATATCAAGGAATCGGTGTTCGATTCCCAGAAGGGAAATAACGTACAGGCAGGCTCTGGGGCGACCTAGCCTCATATACAATGAGTATTGGAGCTGTTTCCCCGAGTTAAGGCAGCAGGGCCGTGAAACTGACCACTCACTTGCATCTAGCAACGGGTTTAAGAACGGTGGAGCTTCCGTCCCCCAATTTGTTTTCATGACGTGATGCTAAATTGATAAAGCAAAGGGATATCTTTATTTTTACATTACCGCGCCAAAGTAAAATATTACAGTTAAGCTTGCTTTATGATGAGACTAGCGTTCACAGCACTGGAAAAAGCGAAACAGTATTATTATTATTATTATTATTATT
>NW_019722446.1:0-10966 GCF_002891405.2 Cryptotermes secundus | reverse complement strand
GGCTTAGAGTCCCTCCCGGAGGACTTGTTTCCTGACTTTTTCCGCCCTTAAAAATTCCACGACCTCCGCCGGGTTTGAACCCGCGTACCTTGAGTCATGAGGTGGGAACGTTACCCCTAGACTACGGAGGCCGCTAAGCGATACAGTAAGATAATATCAACCGTTCCTAATTTTCTCTGAATGGTTTCCATTTCCTTGCGTAATGACAGAGCTTTAATACGAGTAACGGAGTTGCTGACCGGGTAGAATGCACCAAAGAAGAAAGACGGTCTGTGATGGGATGTGTGGTCAGAGGGTGTGAAAACCAGATGATATGCAGACGTAAGTGTACGGATCCGAGGAAATCTTACGAAACGGTGGAAAGATTCAACGATAGGAAGACGAGTGCTGTTGCGGCGAACTCTGGAAGCCCGTTGACTCCAACATGTGTTAGAGGTTAATGAGCAGTTCAATCGGCGTATCCCGGAAAATCGAAGGATCAATATTGGTCAAACTGATTCTAAAATGAGCTACCGTTGTGGAAAAGTGCAATGCAAGACTGGATTAAGGCCGATCAGAGAAACTTCTTAGTGATGGAATCAAAAAACTTGTGGATCACTGGACCAAATACACTGAAAAACGTGGCGATTATTTGCAATAATAATAATAATAATAATAATATACATCTCGATACGGTGAGATGGAGTCCCATTCTTTAGAAACAGGGTTGATGGAACAAATATTAGACACGTTATTTTTCTCAGTAATCTCGGTCTTGGTAATTACAGTAACAAATCGAATTTTGAAAAGATTTGAGAGTATATTGAGAGTAAACTGCATAATAAGGAGTTGCATAACTTGTACTTTTCGCACAAAATAATTAGAATGATGAAGTCAAATATAATGAGATAATGTACAACGCATGTGTGAAGAGGAATCCATATAGATATTTGATGGGAAAGCCAGCAGTAAAAAGATTACAAGGAAGATAAAGACGTAGGTTCGAGTATAATATTAAAATTGATAAAATATGATGTGGTGGTATGTGGATTAATCTGGCTTAGTACAGGCACAAGTGGCGGGATTTTGTGAAGACGATAATAAACCTTCGACTGTGATAAAATGTTTAGGAATTGTTGAGTAGCTAAGCAACTGCCGGTTTCTCAAAAAATTTTCAGTTCAATGGAGTTATTTAAACTACTTGACAAAATCTACAATAAAATGTATCCCTTTAATTTTTCACTTTCCTTCACATATATCTTTAAACCGCCGGTCACGGTAGCCGAGCGGTCTAAGGCATGCATTGCCTTCGCTCGCTTGGAAACCGGGATCGTGGGTTCGAATCCCACTCAGGGCATGGATGTTTAGTTTGTGTTTGTGCGTTTTTCTGTGTTTGTGTACAGGTAGAGGCCTTGCGACGAGCTGATCACCCGCCCAAGGAGTCCTACCGAATGTGTAAGATCTAGAAAAACCGAAGTGAACGGAGAAGTTCATAGAGGTAGGCCTAGGCCCACTGGGGCTGTAGTGCCAAGGGAAAAAACGGTTAAGGTCCGTTTAAATGTCCTATCCAAGAACTGATCTGAAGGAGCTAAGGAAATATGTGATCACATTCAAGATAAACAAAACTTCGGCCGAGAACTGAACTGGGTATATCCAGGATATGTGCTCAGATTAGGGAAATTCTAAAACTCCATGCATTCGATAATTCCTTCAAGCTCTTGTTAAAATGTTAACCCTGAAATGAAACCTCTAAGTAAAACTGCTTAATGAACAGGATTCTCTGGAAGCGGGAAGCGGGATGTATGTTTTGGACATTCCTGTTGCACAGACAGGCATTGCATCCCTAAGTAACAAAGCGCGGGCTTTAGGGCCGGCAAGATGGTCAAGACAAGTGGGGACACTAAAATGCTTTATGCTCCGTTTTGATTGGGGTTCCCTGCATGCAGTCATAACCTTGTGACGGCTGGACTCGGCTGATAAGGGAGTCAGGAGCATGGCCCACCCCGAAACAAAATCAGACAACCCTATTAAAGGCAGGGGTGTTTTCAACTGCGTTGTCACTCCCAATCAGAAGCTCTTTTGACCGTGACATCAATAAGTATGACAAGGACAGCAGATTTCGTTCGAAATATTTCCAAATCATTTTTGTGGGCTTTGCAGCTGATACGGCTGTGGACAGTGACTGGCTACGACTGGGACCCAAGCCTCAGGGGCCCTCCTCCTAGCTTCACACAGCTTACATTTAACTGCACGCGTTATTAAATTCGCAGTTTAATTTCTGTCTCTATGTACCATCGACACAGAACTAAATATGAGTGCCATTATGCTTCCATCAATACTTACTATAACTGCACTCAGAGATACAGATTATGCACCTCTGTATTGCAATGCGGTTGTGAGTTCTGTCAAATAGTATACGTAATCAAGAAGTTCTGGGAAGTACTAACCGCCTATTTTCCTTTGATACGACACGGATCGCAGAGAAACCCAAACAATTAGGGGGAGACACAGGCACACAGACAGCAAGGAGATCTCATAAGCCCCCTAGCAAAAATTATGGGAAGNCAAAAATTAGGTCGAGGCACACAAGACAGAAATGTGATCTCATAAACCTCCTAACAAAAATTAGGGGGAGACACAGGCACACAGACAAGGTGATTTCACAAGCCTCCTAACAAAAATTAGGGGGAGGCACAAGCAAACAGACAGCAAGGTCACCTCATAAGCCTCCTAACAGAAATTACGGGAGACATAGGCACACAGACAGCAAGGTGATCTCATAAGCCTCCTAACAAAAATTAGGTCGAGGCACACAAGACAGAAATGTGATCTCATAAACCTCCTAACAAAAATTAGGGGGAGACACAGGCACACAGACAAGGTGATTTCACAAGCCTCCTAACAAAAATTAGGGGGAGGCACAAGCAAACAGACAGCAAGGTCACCTCATAAGCCTCCTAACAGAAATTACGGGAGACATAGGCACACAGACAGCAAGGTGATCTCATAAGCCTCCTAACAAAAATTAGGTCGAGGCACACAAGACAGAAATGTGATCTCATAAACCTCCTAACAAAAATTAGGGGGAGACACAGGCACACAGACAAGGTGATTTCACAAGCCTCCTAACAAAAATTAGGGGGAGGCACAAGCAAACAGACAGCAAGGTCACCTCATAAGCCTCCTAACAGAAATAAGCATGCAGATGGAAAGACAGACGAATAAACACACAGCAAGGTGATCTCATAACTCATTAATTTTTCAAACTAAGAAAAGAAGACTAAAATATGTTTGAAGTAAAAATAATTTGTATCGAAAATATGAGAGTTTTTTCGACAAATAAACACAGACAGAACTAAGTGTATGCTGATATCTCGTTACCAGAATGCAGAGTAAAATCATAACATAAAGATAGCTGACACAGTCTTTGAAAATGTGGCAAAGTTCTGAAATTTGGGAACGACAGTAGCAATTCAAAATTTGACTCACGAGGAAATTAAGAGCAGATTTAATTCGGGTAATGCTTGCTACCATTCAGTTCTGAAATTCTTATCTCCTTGGAATACACAAAACTATAATTTTCCTGTGGTTTTGTATGGGTGTGACGCTTGGTCTCTGACATTAAGGGGAAGAACACAGGCTGAAGGACCTTGAGAACAGCGTACTGAGGAGAATATCTGGACCCAAGAGGGACGAAATGATAAGACGCTAGTAAAAGCTGCACAATAAACTTCATACATTATACTATTTGCCAAATAAAATTACAGTGATCAAATCAAGGAAGATGAGATGGGCGGGACATGTGGCACGCACAGGAGAGAAGCTGAATGCATAAATAGTTTTTTGGTGTGAAAGCCAGAATGAGAAAGATCACTAGGAAGAAACAGATATACTCGTATATGGGAGGATAAAATTAAATGGATATTCGAGTAACAGGATGTGGTTGTGTGGACTGGATTTATCTGGCTCAGGATAGGGACCAGTGGAGGGATCTTGTAAACACGATAATAAACGTTAGGGTTCCATAAAATGTTTGGGAATGTTTGAGTAGCTGAGCGACTGGCGGCTTCTCAAGAAGGACTCAGCTCCATGGGATTTGTTTGTTTGTTTGTTTGTTTGTTTGTTTGTTTGTGAGAGTTTCTAGTACGTTTAGATTTGACACTGTGCGTTGATGGCGCGAAATATAATCCTGTATGGCGGCCAAGATTCGTGTTCGGGATCCCGGAAACACTGCTAGGATAGTGTGTTTCGGAGAAGGGTGTTCCTTCTCTCTGTAGGGTCGTGTAGATAAACGACGATAAAAATATGAAATGTGCGGAGATGTGTGTTCAAAATACGTGTTCATTCTTCCAAAAAGAGAAGAAAGGGGTTCATACAGAACAGTTTTCTTGCAGTTCTGAACAGACAAGGAAACATGCAGATTCTCGCTGACGTAAGCCGGACGGCTGGGGGTTGATGATGCACATCTGGGATAAACGACGTTCCCACCCCTGCCACAACGACAAACAAGCGACTGTCGAACTGCGACACGTGTGATCTCGGCTGGAAAATGAAGCCCACACACACAAAACAAGCCAGGCACAGAGTAAACCTCAAGTAACGGCCGCAGTAACTCAGATGAGGCTCAAGTGATTCATGCAGCCGTAGAATCTTGCATGTACAGTATAACGAGACTTACAGCAGTAGAAAACTAGATACAGATACGTCTCAGGTGAGTTATACAGCCGTAGGCTCCTACATACAGGACAAGTCTGGAACAAACATATCTTGAGTCTCAAATAACTCTCACACACGTAGCAACTGGATATAAACTCAGAACCAGATTATTCAAGTATCAACAATAAGCAGTAGTAGCATCAATGGTAGTAAGTAGTAGTAGTGGCGCTCAGGTCCTCTTGTCAGAGTTGCCCGTGCAGGTCTCTTGTCAACTGCAAACTCCGCAACTCTCAATCCAATTCTCTGCTGCAACTGCCAACTCTTCTCTATCAAGTCAGAGTCAAAGTCACATTGCGACTGACGAATCTGGAGCTTATGACCAGATATTTATTGCTGTTTGATAGTTACGGTCTTGTTTTTGTGGGGCGCCCTCTATGACGAGAGGATGGGTCACTTTTTTGTAAATGCTGCTGGCCCTTGCCAGCGAAGTCTTTCTCGAGTCCGAGTCCCTTGGGACTCTCGACCATATTTTATTGTCTCAGATTTGAGACTTCCCTTTCGTCGCTTCCTACGACTCGCAGGGTCACAGTGGAGGTATTCGACACCGCCTCCACATGGGTAGCTTTTCTCTATTAGCCCGGGGTCCTCGTTATATAGCCTCGGGACGGATTCAACAGAAAATATCAATTTCAACATTTTCTCTATTGTTGTAGGCGTGATTACCGATTTGTTGCCTAGAAACGACCGTTTGTTGATTCGCCTATTGCACAGCAACGGCTGTATATGCTACAGTATCCACACAACAACGACAAAATGCATCTTCCGTAATGTACATAAACAGTTCTGAAACAAAACTGTAAAATTGCGTGTCTGTATTTCTTAGAGCAGATAACTTCAAATGAGAATGAATGTAGACGTACAGCTGCGGGCATCATGGCTCTCAATCCCCACAGTTTGCCGACCCTCCATCCCCCGCGCCATCAAGTGTCAGCAGTGATAATGAAGAAGATGATGTGCCCATTGTCGCAGGTCGAGTAGGTACCAATGGAGCATGGTTAAAGGCGTCCATTATGATGTGAAAGGACACATTAATACGGGCATGTGTTGCAGCCCAAAGAGATCAGAACAAGTGAGATGTAAGGAACGAGAGACAACCAGGTTGGCGTCGGAATCCTGGCGCCGCGTACCGGCTGCTACAAAAATTAGTCTGTTTAATGGGATCACAGTTAGAAGCGGAAGTTCATCAGACAGTATGCTCATGTTTAGTCCGGTCGATGCTTCCGCTACGAGGAGGGCCGTTACCAACAGCCACGCTGCTACTTGGCAACGTTTTGAAACAAGTGCGAGTGTAGTACACGACGCTGTTGGATTGATGGGCACGTTGGTATGATTTCGTCTGCTCCGTCGGATATAAGTTTAAGTGGTGACTCATTTTGTTTCATTTAAAAACTCCATTAGTTCAGTTCCTGTGTTGAGCGGTCGGTCGGAGGCCAACCGGTTGATTGGTTGTATGATTGATTGCATGGTTGATTGGTTGTTTCTTTGTTGGGCACTCGGTTGGTCTTTCGGTTGGAAGTTATACAGTTGGTTCGTAGGTTGGTTGGCTGGTTCGGTAGATGGTCAGTCGGATGTCAAATTGTACGTTTGCTGTTAAATTCTTGTTTCATCAGTTGTCGCCGGTTGGGAGGCAAAAGATTATTTGGTTGCTTACTCCGCTGCTTGCTGGATGGTTGGATGGTTTAATGGTTTGTTGATTACTTGGTTCGTTGGTTGGTCCATCGGAGGTCGAAACATATTTATGTGTGACTACAGGGTTGGAGGATTGGATGTATTGGCCACTTGAACATCCACAACCCGGAACTACAGGCAAGTACAGCGCCGTTAATGATCTACACACTTCCCAGCTCACCGTTTCATGCACAATTGGGTTCTCAGTCTTCACTAGTCGTGTCCTGGCAACGGATTTCAACATAGTAATTATACCAGTCTCACTGTAACTGCAGCACACATGAAGTCTTCTTTTCACAGTCGCATTCTTGCAACTCAACTGAACTCACTTGATACCTCAATCATCTCAGCTATCGACTCCGGAACTCTCAATCCAATTCACTGCTCCAACTGCCAACAAACTCGTTGCCATCTCTTCTCAATTATATTCGCCAAACGAGTCTCAACTGACTCTCTCAATCATTCAGCCATTTCGAGAGACTCTTCTCAATTATTCCTTTAGCTGGCCAAGGATCCTCGTTATATAGTGGACCCAGCAGGAAATACTGTTCCATTGTTATAACCTAACAATTTCTCGATTGTTGCGTATTCCTTGTCGCGGGAACATGTTTGCCGAATCGTTGCCTAGCAATAAACATCTATGCTGGCTCCACTATTCCGGCTTTCAGGCGTCATGTCACAGTACGCTGGTTACTTGATTGGTTGCAAGCTTGCTTGATTGGATTGATGGTTGGTTGTGTGTTGAAGGGGTGAACGGAGCTCAACTGGACAGGTTGGTTAGTTTGTACGATGTGGTCCTAGGAAATATAGGGCACTCGCTCAGTTTTAACGATATTAACCAGTAACAGCGTAGCCTCAGATATTAAATCAAGACGCAGATATCCAGTGTTACTGTTAAAGAGGGGTAAAGCGGCATTTGTGTCTCACATATCTCGATAAGTTCAAACTCTCGCCAGTGGTGCTCCTCCTGTAGGAAATTAAAAAAAAAAGATACGCAACGTTGAGTGGCTTCAAACGGCATGAGATTTATTAATGCTCATTCAATTCCTTCGACTTATTTAAGATAATGGGCCGCGCCATAGCTCATAGTCATAGCCATAGTCGCTTGCTTCCCACCGCGGCGGCCCGGGTTCGATCCCGGGTCTGGTCAAGTGGGATTTGTGGTGGACAAACTGGCGCTGGGGCAGGTTTTCTCCGAGTAATTCGGTTTCCCTTGCCAATCTTCATTCTGCCAATTGCTCCACAATCACCCTCATCTATCATCTGGGGCTGGTACTACAATAGACTATAAGTGGCCTCAGTACAAGGGAGTTGGTTCCACCCCTCTAGCAATAAAAAATATTTAAGTTAATGCATCTGTGAATATTGAAAAATCTACAGTTTTCATTGTATTTGTTCGGAATTTATGGTAGTTTTTTAGCGTGCAAACATGATCTACAACATAAATTTTCAGATTTTTAGCTTTTAATAGTTTCTGAAATATTAATTTCTAAATATTTTATATTATTGGGCAAAATAAAATGCCCCCCTTGATGAAATTTTTAAAATTGAGTCATGAAATATGGATTTTTGTGCTTATTCTAAACAAATTAAAACTTCTATCATATGATTTTTATTGCTTTCTTAACTACTGAGAAAAAAATATTAACTTCTATAGTAGTAAAATTTAACTATTTTTTTCTTTTGTTTTTAATTTTATTTCTCAGATCAATGAAGTGCAACAATAGAAAAGTAATATGGTCATTTTGTTCATAAGCAAATAGGAAGCCTGTGTGTAAAATTTTATACAGATTGGCAGACAACTGCATTATGTGGAACCTTTTCACTTTGTGAAAATGTTGAAAAATCTTAAACCTATAAAATCAATTTTAAAATTTTGTTAAATATCTTTGTTTTCTGACCCAAGATCCAATTTAAATTGGTTCTTCTTTAGCAACAGCTGTATTATAAAAACACCAGGAGGTCTCACCACCTGGGCACTTATGATGTTGAGGATTTTGGTCAGTAGACATGCAGTGGTACAGAGCGGCATACATGTATACTGCAGTCTTCATTTGTTGAACATTAGGAATATTGCGGTGGATGGCTTGACAGTAATATTGAGCGAGATTCACTATCGTGCTTTCTTTCAAGCTCCCATGTTTCCTCTCACCAAGCATAATATCCATTTTAGTAGATTTCTTACTCCTGTACCCAGCCTCTTGGCCACATGGTTCAGACATTGAAATTTCTCTGTGTCTTTACTTCCATAGACAGCCAAATCCTGGAGATTCTTGTGTGTTCTGATGTCACCATCCGATACCATAGTGGTACAGTGTAGCTTGCAAGTGTCTACTGACCATGTCCATGGTGCTTGATGATCTGCTGAACTTCATTTCACATTTCCTACTTTCTTTCTGTGCTTCATGCCAACTTGCATATTCTATGGCCTTCAATGTCTTCTGTTCTTGTACAAAAATGCCACAGTATTTAGACATTACTTCAAAGTCTATGACTAGCCTTGTCAGCCCATCCATTACTGCCCCTATGCCATATAGGGAGGAAAGCCCATTTTTTGCCAGGTGCCATCATAGGAGACTGTAATATCAACAATGCCATCCTCACTCAGGCTTGGATCAGTGGCAATATAAGACTGGCAAACAACAGACTGAGCCTCCTGCAGCACATGATTCGTTGCATTCAACCCTGGGACTGGTATAATTTTCACTGCAGGTAATGCAGGAAGCAGTACAATTTACTGCTACTTTAGCTGCAAAGACCATGAATTGAGAGAAAACTACTTTCAAATCACTTCCCCCACAAGTGCCACATTTTGCTCCTTTACATATCTGCTGCCAAAAGCTGGAATTGACTAATACATAATAAGAATTAGGTGTATCATTCAGATACTCACTGTCTTGGGCAGCATCAGTTCTTCTGTCAGAGAAAAAAGATAACTTTTTCTGGGATGCACGTACCTGGGAAGATTGGGAAGATGATGTTGTCTGGGATGCACATGCCTGGGAAGATGATGCTGTCTGGAATGCACATGCCTGAGAAGATGATGCTGTCTGGGATGCACATGCCTGGGAACATGATGCTGAGGAGAAATTCTCTACCGAAGCACTTTAATTTCTTTCACACACTTCAGAAGACATTTCCATTAGTTGTTGTTTCTTCCATCTCTTGATTACTAAATGCTTAGCCAACAAACTTCTTTTGTTTGGTCTCTTTCTTTTTAGCCTTTATCTGGCAACCTATTCATGTTGTATATACTATGTATACTTGAAAATAAAGTAAACACTGACCTAACCTACAATAAATTATAGCAAAACTCTGCCAAGCGTATTTTAAATAACACTATTAACCTAAATAACTAAATAAAACTGAATGAACTATTAAAAAGAATATCACACTAACAAAAATACACAGCACACTTATCCACAACAAATCCACGATTCTCAGCAACTAAAACGCAACAACACACGAAAATAGCGGTAAAAATGCGCAATTGATGTTCAAATGTTTCTCTCTCTGAACATTTACAGGTTGACCACAACTTAAGTTCCCTACGGTACAAAAAAGGCGCAAAATTCAAATTAATAAATGTATGAGGTACTGCTGAAACATGTGCAGGCAAACCATGGGGGCCTGGCAATTGAAGTGCGCGAGCAGGGACATTTAAATGGTCACCTCGGGTGACCTCGCGAAGCCAAAATAACTTTCATTTTACTAAATAGCAAGATATGGACTATTTTATTACACAAAAATCAAAATTTGTGATTTTAAATTCTTGGCCCTATTTCTGTGATATTCGACTGAAATCGAGCAAGCATCCATCGCCGTTCAGTGCGACATTCGACTGCAGCCAAAATAAAAAAAAATCATCTCTTTCCATTCGCTGTGCCATTCCATTTAATTTACTGGGCTATGATAATGTGTTTTTTCTTTGCTTTTTGCCTACTTTGCTTATGATGAAAAAGTAAAATGAGGCTTATGAGACCACCTTGCTGTCTGTCTCCCCTCGAATTTTTTTTTCTGTATGCGGTCCATGTCATATCAAGGAGGATTATGGGATCAACTTTTTGCCTGTGTGTATGTGTATCCCATAATTTTTTTATACTGTTGCCTTCAAATTCCATTTCTTATGAAAACCTTGAGATAATAATATGCTGAGAAAGGGTTAGAACATGGTCACTCATATCACATTCACTATTCGCATATAAAGTAACATTTTTTTCAAAATTCAATGTATTTGAGCATCTGTGTAGATTGGAACAATGTGACAAATAAACGGAAGGATGTATAGACAACCGAAGTTCCAAAACAATTTAAAAAATCTTTTAGTTACATAACTCAACCAGGGAATACATTGTGCCGATGGGAACACACCATTATATTTCACAGAAAGATACAAAATGGTAGGAGTACCGGTGGTGAGAAGGGGGGTGTTGAAGTTCTTGTACTGTATCTTGTTCCTCCCTCTCTACCCCTTAGCTCTGGGGAGTGATTCCGTTGAAATCAGCATACGGAGAAATGACGGGACAGTTTCATACGAAATCAATAAGAAACCGCCGAACTCGGAGCACTGGATTCCTATGCCACCCCCACCCCCCTCCCAACC
>NW_019722445.1:31617-50683 GCF_002891405.2 Cryptotermes secundus | reverse complement strand
TGCGTTGCTAGTTTGATAGTTTTGCGATCTAGCTTTCTAGCTTTTGTTGCTAGCTAACTATCTGTGCGTTGCTAACTTGCTAGCTTTGCGTTTCTATCTTGCTAGCATTGCGTTGCTAGCTTGCTAGTTTTGCGTTGCTAGCTTGCTCTGTTTGCGTTGATAGCTTGCTAGATATGCGTTGCTAGCTTGACAGCTTTGGGTTTCTAGCTTGCCAGCTTTGTTTGCTAGCTTGATAGCTTTGCATATCTAGCTTGCTAGCTTTTCGTTGATAGCTTGCTAGCTTTTCGTTGCTAGCTTGCTAATTTTGCGATCCTAGCTTGCTAGTTTTGCGTTGCTAGCTTGGTAGCTTTGCGTTGCTAGCTTGATAGTTTTGCGATCCAGCTTGCTAGCTTTTCGTTGCTAGCTTATTATCTTTGCGTTCCTAGCTTGTTAGCTTTGCGTTGCTAGCTTAATAGATATGCGTTCGAAGCTTGCCAAATTTGCGTTGCAAGCTTGCTAACTTTGCGTTGCAATCTTGCTTGATTGCTAGATATGCGTTGGTAGCTTGCCAGTTTTGCGTTGCTATCTTGTTAGTTTGAGTTCCTAGTTTGCCAGGTTTGCGTTTCTCGCTTGCTAGATTTGCGTGGCTAGCTTGCTATCTTTGCGTTGCTACCTTGCTAGTTTTCCGTTGCTATCTTGCTAGTTTTGAGTATCAATCTTGCCAGCTTTGCTTTGCATGCTTGCTTGCTTACTTTGCGTTTCCTGCTTCCTAGATTTTCGTTGCTTTCTTGCTAGCTTGGCGTTGCTAGCTTATTATCTTTGCGTTGATGGTTTGGTAGCTTTGCGCTGCTAGCTTGCAGCTTTGCGTTGCTAGCTTGCCAGCTATGCGTTGCTACCTTGCCTGTTTTTTGTTCCTAGCTTAACAGTTTGGGTTGTCAGCTTGCTATTTTTGTGTTGTTATCTTGCTAGATTTGGGTGGCTATGTTGCTAGATTTGCGTGGCTACTTTGCTAGCTTTCCGTTGCTAGCTTGCTAGCTTTTCGATGCTAGCTTCCTAGCTTTGCGTTGCTAGATTGCAATATTTTCGTTGCTAGCTTGCTAGATTTGAGTTACTAGCTTGCTAGCTTTGCGTAGCTTGCTTGCTCTCTTTGCGTTTATTGCTTGCCAGCTTTCTTTGCTAGCTCCCTAGCTTTGCGTTCCTAAATTGCTAGCTTTTCGTTGCTAATTTCGTATCTTTGCGTTGCTACCTTGCTAGCTTGGCTTTGGTAGCTGGCTATATTTGCGATGCTAGCTTGCAAGTTTTGCGTTGCTGAGCTTGCTAGATGGCTAGATTTGCGTTGCTAGATTGATAGCTTTTCGTTGCGATCTTGATGGCTTTGCGTTTGCTAGCTTGATAGCTCTGCTTTGCTAATTTGCTCGCTTTGCGTTGCTAGCTTGGTAGCTTTGCGTTGCTAGCCTGCTATCATTGCTTTGCTAGGTTGCTAATTTTGCGTTGCTAGCTTGCCAGCTTTGCGTTTCTAGCTAGTTATTTTTGCGTTGCTAGCTTGCTAGATTGCTAGATATGCGTTGGAAGCTTGCTAGTATTGCGTTGCTATCTTACAAGCTTTGCGTTGCTAGCTTGCTTTCTTTGCGATCTAGCTTGCTAGCTTTTCGTTGCTTGCTTGATAATTTGGCGTTGCTAGCTTGCTAGATTTGCGTTGGTAACTTGCTAGCTTTGCGTTCCTAGCCTGCTAACTTTTGGTTGCTAGCTTGCTAGCTTAGATTTGCTAGCTTTCTAGCTTTCCGTTGCTAGCTTGCTAGCTTTCTAGATAAATTTTGCTAGCTTGTCATCTTTGCGTTTCTAGCTTGCCAGCAGTGCGTTGCTAGCTTGCCAGCTTTGCGTTCCTACCTTGCCAGCTTTGAATTGCTAGCTTGCTAGCTTTGCTTTGCTAGTTATCTATCTTTGCTTTGCTAGCTTACTAGATATGCGTTGCTTGCTTGCCAGCATTTCGTTTCTATCTTGCCAGCATTGCGTTGCTAGCTTGCTAGTTTTGCGTTGCTAGCTTGTTAGCTTTGCGTTTCTATCTTGCTAGCTTTGCGTTTCTTGCCTGCTAGATTTGCGTGGCTAACTTGCTAGCTTTGCGTTGCTACCTTGCTAGATTTCCGTTGCTAGCTTGCTAGGTTTGGGTTTCTAGCTTGCTAGCTTTGCGTAGTTTGCTTGCTTTACGTTTTTGCTTGCTAGATTTCGTTGCTAGCTTCCAAGCTTTTCGTAGTAAATAGCTATCTTTGCGTTGCTAGCTTCGTAGCTTTGCGTTGCTAACTTGAATCTTGGCTTTGGTAGCTTGCTAGCTTTGCGTTGCTACCTTGCTAGCTTTGCGTTGCTGATCTTGGTAGATTGCTAGATTTGCGTTTCTAGCTTGATTCCTTTGCGTTGCTATCTTGCTGGCATTGCGTTGCTAGCTTGCTAGCTTTACTTTGCTAGCTTGCTAGTTTTGCGATGCTAGCTTGTTAGCTTTTCGTTGCTAGCTTGCATGCATTGCGATCTAGCTTGCTAGCTTTGCGTTGCTAGCTTGCTCTCTTTGCGTTGCTAGCTTGCTAACTTTGCGTTGCTAGCTTGCTAGCTTTGCGTTGCTAGCTTGAAATTTTTGCGTTGCTAGCTTTATAGATATGCGTTGCTAGCTTGCCAGATATGCGTGCTAGCTTGCTACCTTTGCGTTGCTAATTTGCTAGCTTTGCGTTACTAGCTTGCCAGATTGCTAGATATGCGTTGGTAGCTTGCCAGTTTTACGTTGCTATTTTGACAGTTGGCGTTGCTAACTTGCTAGCTTTGCGTTGCTAGCTTGAAATTTTTGCGTTGCTAGCTTTCTAGATATGCGTTGCTTGCTTGCCAGATATGCGTGCTCACTTGCTACCTTTGCGTTGCTAGTTTGCTAGCTTTGCGTTGCTATCTTGCCAGATTGCTAGATATGCGTTGGTAGCTTGCAAGTTTTGCGTTGCTTTTTGACAGTTGGCGTTGCTAGCTTGCCAGCTTTGAAATTCTAGCTTGCTAGATTTGCGTGGCTAGCTATCTATCTTTGCGTTGCTACATTGCTAGCATTCCGTTGCTAGCTCCCTTGCTTTGAGTTGGTAGTTTGCTAGCTTGCTAACTTTGCTTTGCATGCTTGCTTGATTATTGCGTTTTATTGCTTCTTAACTTTGCGTTGCTTCCTTGCTAGCTTGGCTTTGCTAGCTTGCTAGCTTGTTCCTAGCTTGCTAAATTTGCGTTGCTATCTTGCCATCTTTACGTTGCTAGCTTGCCAGCTTTGCGTTGAGCTTTGCGTTGCTACATTGCTAGCATTCCGTTGCTAGCTCCCTTGCTTTGAGTTGGTAGTTTGTTAGCTTGCTAACTTTGCTTTGCATGCTTGCTTGATTATTGCGTTTTATTGCTTCTTAACTTTGCGTTGCTTCCTTGCTAGCTTGGCTTTGCTAGCTTGCTAGCTTTGCGTTGCTAGCTTGCTTATTTTGCGTTCTTATCTTACTAGCTTTGCGTTGCTAGCTTGCAAGCATGGCGTTGTCAGCTTGCTAGCTTTGCCTTGCTATCTTGCTATCTTTGCGTTCCTAGCTTGCTAAATTTGCGTTGCTAGCTTGCCATCTTTACGTTGCTAGCTTGCCAGCTATGCGTTTCTAGCTTGCCAGCTTTGCGTTGTTAGCTTGCTAGCTTTGCGTTGCTAGCTTGCTAATTTTGCGTTCTTATCTTACTAGCTTTGCGTTGCTAGCTTGCAAGCATTCCGATCTAGCTTGCTAGCATTGCGTTGCTAGCTTGCTATTTTTGCTTTGCTAGCTTTCTGTTGCTACTTTGTTAGCTTTCCGGTGCTTGCTTGCTTGCATGCTATAATTTCCTTGCTACCTTGTTAGCTTTGCTTAGCTAGCTTTCTAGCTTGCTGTTGCTAGCTTGCTAGCTTACTAGATATGAGTTGCTAACTTGCTAGATTTGCGTTGCTAGCTTGCCAGTTTTGCGTTTGCTAGCTTGCAAGCTTTGCGTTTCTAGCTTGCTATTTTCCGTTGCTAGCTTGTTATCTTGCTAGATATGCGTTGCTAGCTTGATATTTTTGCGTTGCTACCTTGCTTTCTTTGCGATATATCTTGCTAGCATTTCGTTGCTAGCCTGCTATTTTTGCGTTGCTAGCTTGCTAACTTTGCGTTGCAAGCTTGCTTTCTTTGCGTTGCTAGCTTGCTAAATATTCGTTGCAACCTTTCCAGCTTTGCGTTGCTAGCTTGCCTGCTTTGCGTTTCTAGCTTGCCAGGTTTGCGTTGCTAGCATGCTAGCTTTGCGTTGTTAGCTTGCTGAATTGCTAGCTTTGCGTTGCTATCTTGCTAGCTTTGGGTGGATAGCTTGATAGCTTTGCGTTGCTAGCTTGCTAGGTTTGCGTTGCTTGCTTCCTAGCTTTGCGTTGCTAGCTTGATAGCTTTCCGTTGCTAGCTTGCTAGCATGCTAGATTTGCGTTGCCACCTTATCAGCTTTGCGTTGCAAGCTTGCTAGCTATCCGTTGCTATCGTGCTATCTAGCTATATATGCGTTGTTACCTTGCTAGCTTTGCGAAGCTAGCTTGTCAGCTTTGCGTTGCTAGCTTGCCAGCTTTGCGTTGCTAGCTAGCCAAATTTGCGTTTCTAGCTTGCCAGCTTTGCGATGCTAGCTTTCCCGCTTTGCGTTGCTAGCTAGCCTAGTTTGCCTTGCTAGCTTGCTAGTTATCGTTGCTAGCTTACTAACTTGCAAAATATGCTTTGCTAGCTTGCTAGCTTTGCGTTGCTGGCTTTCTAGCTTTGCGTTGATAGCTTCCTAGTTTTGCGTCGCTAGCTTGCCAGCTTTGAGTTGCTTGCTTACTATCGTTGAGTTGCTAGCTTGCTAGCTTTGTGTAGCTTGCTTGCTTTCGTTGCTAGATTCCTAGATTTGCGTTGCTAAATTGATAACTTGGAAGCTCTTCGTTGCTAGCTTGATGGATTGCGATCTAGCTTGATAGCTTTGTGTTCCTAGCTTGCTCGCATTGCGTTGCCAGTTTGGTACCTTTGCGTTGCTGACTTGCAATCGCTGCGATCTACCTTGCAAGCTTTCCGTTGCTAGCTTGCTAGCTTTTCGTTGCTAGCTTCCTAGCTTTGCGTTGCTAGCTTGCAATCTTTGCGTTGCTAGCCTGCGAGCTTTGAGTTACTAGCTTGCTAGCTTTGCGTAGCTTCCTTGCTCTCTTTGCATTTATTGTTTGCCAGCTTTATTTGCTAGCTCCCTAGCTTTGCGTTCCTAAATTGCTAGCTTTGCGTTGCTAATTTCGTATCTTTGCGTTGCTACCTTTGTAGATTGGCTTTGGTAGCTGGCTAGATTTGCGATGCTAGCTTGCAAGATTTGCGTTGCTGAACTTGCTAGATTGCTAGATTTGCGATGCTAGGTTGATAGCTTTTCGTTGCGATCTTGATGGCTTTGCGTTGCTAGCCTGATAGCTTACCTTTGCTAATTTGCTCGCTTTGCGTTGCTATCTTGGTAGCTCTGCGTTGCAAGCCTGCTATCATTGCGTTGCTAGGTTGCTAATTTTGCGTTGCTAGCTTGCCAGCTTTGCGTTTCTAGCTTGCTATCTTTGCGTTGCTAGCTTGCTAGATTGCTAGATATGCGTTGGTAGCTTGCTAGTTTTGCGTTGCTATCTTACAACTTTGCGTTGCTAGTTTGGTAGCTTTGCGTTGCTAGCTCGCCTTCTTTGCCATCTAGCTTGCTAGTTTCGCGTTGTTAGATTGGTAGCTTTGCGTTGCTAGCTTGCTTTCTTTGCGATCTAGCTTGCTAGTTTTCGTTGCTTGCTTGATATTTTTGCGTTGCTAGCTTGCTAGATTTGCGTTGGTAACTTGCTAGCTTTGCGATCCTAGCCTGTTAACTTTGGGTTGCTAGCTTGCTAGCTTAGATTTGCTAGCTTGCTAGCTTTCCGTTGCTAGCTAGCTAGCTTTGATTTGCTAGCTTGCCAGCTTTGCGTTGAGAGCTTGCTAGGTTTGCATTGGTAGCTTGCTAGCTTTGCGTTTCTAGCTTCCTAGCTTTGCGTTGCTAGCTTGCTAGATATGCGTTGCTAACTTGATAGCTTTGCGTTGCTAGCTTGACAGCTTTACGTAGCTAGTTGCTAGCTTGACTGCTTTGCGTAGCTAGCTTGCTAATTTTGCAGTACTAGCTAGCCAGTTTGCGTTTCAAGCTTGTTACTTTCCCTAGCTATCTTGCTAGCTTGCTTGATATGCGTTGCTAGCTTGATAGCTTATCGTTGCTATCTTGCTGTCTTTGCGTTGCTAGCTGGTTAGATTTGCGTTGCTAGCTTGCTCGTTTGCGTTGCTAACTCGCTAGCTTGGCTTTGGTAGCTGGCTAGCTTTGCGTTGCCAGTTTGCTAGCTTTGTGTTACTGAGCTTGCTAGATTTCTAGATTTGCTTTGCTAACTTGATAGCTTATCGTTGCTATCTTTCTGTCTTTGCGATACTATCTTGTTAGATTTGCGTTGCTATGTTTTTAGATTTGCGTTGCTAGCTTGCTCGCTTTGCGTTGCTAGCTTGGTAACTTTGCGTTCCTAGCATGCTAGCTTTGCGTTTCTAGCTTGCTAATTTTGCGTTGCTAGCTTAGGAGATTTCCGTTGCTTGATTGCAAGCATTGCGATCTAGTTTGCTAGCTTTGAGTTTCTAGCTTGCAATTTTGCGTTGCCAGCTTGCTAGATTTGCGTTGCTAACTTGCTAGCTTTGCGTTGCTATCTTGCTATCTTTGTGTTGCTAGCTTGCTAGATATGCGTTGCTAGCTTGCCAGCTTTCCGTTGCTAGCTTGCTAGCTTTGCGTTGCTAGCTTGCTAAATTGCTAGATATTCCTTGGTAACTTGCTAGCTTTTCGTTGCTAGCTTACTAGATTTGCGTTCCTAGTTTCTTAGCTTTGCGTTGATAGTTTGCTAGTTTTGGGTTGCTAATTTGCTAGATTGCTAGATATGCGTTGGTAGCTTGCTAACTTTGAGTTGCTAGCTTGCAAGTTTACGTTGCTAGCTTGCCAGCTTTCGTTTCTAGCTTGCTAGATTTGCGTGGTTAACTTGTTAGTTTTCGTTGCTACTGTGCAGCCTTCCGTTGCTAGCTTGCAAGCTTTGCGATGCTATCTTGCTAGCTTTGCGTTTCTAGCTTCATAACTTTCCGTAGGTAGTTTGCTAGCTTTCTGTTTCTAGCTTGCTAGCATGCTAGATTAGCGTTGCTACCTTGCCAACTTTTCGTTGCTGGTTTTCTAGTTTTCCGTTGCTAGCTTGCTAGCTTTCTAGATAATTTTTTCTAGATTGCCATCTTTGCATTTCGAGCTTGCCAGCTTTGCGTTGCTACCTTTCCAGCTTTGAATTGCTAGCTTGCTAGCTTTGCGTTGATAGCTATTTATCTTTGCGTTGCTAGCTTGCTAGTTATGCGTTGCTAGCTTGTTAGCTTTGCGTTTCTATCTTGCTAGCTTTGCGTTTCTTGCTTCCTAGATTTACGTGGCTAACTTGCTAGCTTTGCGTTGCTACCTTGCTAGCTTTCCGTTGCTAGCTTGCTAGTTTTGAGTTTCTAGCTTGCTAGCTTTGCGTAGTTTGCTTGCTTGTTTACGTGTCTTTCTTGCTAGATTTCGTTGCAAGCTTCCAAGCTTTTCGTTGCTAAATAGCTAGCTTTGCGTTGCTAGCTTCGTAGCATTTCGTTGCTAACTTGCTAGCTTGGCTTTGGTATCTTGCGAGCTTTGCGTTGCTACCTTGCTAGCTTTGCGTTGCTGATCTTGGTAGATTGCTAGATATGCGTTTCTAGCTTGAATCCTTTGCGTTGCTATCTTGCTGGCGTTGCGTTGCTAGCTTGCTAGCTTTGCGATGCTAGCTTGTTAGATTTTCGTTGCTAGCTTGCATGCATTGCGATCTAGCTTGCTAGCTTTGCGTTGCTAGCTTGCTCTCTTTGTCTTGCTAGCTTGCTAACTTTGCGTTTCTAGCTTGCTAGCTTTCCGTTGCTAGCTTGAAATTTTTGCGTTGCTAGCTTTCTAGAAATGCGTTGCTAGCTTGAAAGATATGCGTGCTAGCTTGCTACGTTTGCGTTGCTAGTTTGCTAGCTTTGCGTTGCTAGCTTGCCAGATTGCTAGATTGCTAGGTTTGCGATGCTAGCTTCCTATCTTTGCGTTGCTAGCTTGATAGCTTTCCGTTGCTAGCTTGCTAGCATGCAAGAATTGCGTTGCCACCTTATCAGCTTTGCGTTGCAAGCTTGCTAGCTATCCGTTGCTATCTTGCTAGCTAGCCATATATGCTTTGTTACCTTGCTAGCTTTGCGAAGCTAGCTTGTAAGCTTTGCGTTGGTAGCTTGGCAGCTTTGCGTTGCTAGCTAGCCAAATTTGCGTTTCTCGCTTGCCAGTTTTGCGATGCTAACTTTCCTGCTTTGCGTTGCTAGCTAACCTAGTTTGCGTTGCTAGCTTGCTAGTTATCGTTGCTAGCTTACTAACTTGCTAGATATGCGTTGCTATCTAGCTAGCTTTGCGTTGCTCTCTTTCTAGCTTTGCATTGATAGCTTCCTAGATTTTTGCGTTGCTAGCTTGCCAGCTTTGCGTTGCTTGCTTACTAGTGTTGAGTTGCTAGCTTGCTAGCTTTGTGTAGCTTGCTTGCTTGCTTTGCGTTTATAGCTTGCTTGCTTTCGTTGCTAGATTCCTAGATTTGCGTTGCTAAATTGATAACTTTGAAGCTCTTCGTTGCTAGCTTGATGGATTGCGATCTAGCTTGATAGCTTTTTGTTCCTAGCTTGCTCGCTTTGCGTTGCCTGTTTGGTACCTTTGCGTTGCTGGCTTGCAAACATTGCTTTCTAGCTTGCTTGCTTTGCGTTGCTAGCTTGATAACTTTGCGTTTCTTGCTTGCTAGCTTTGCGTTGCAAGCTTGCTAGCTTTTCGTTGCTAGCTTGCTATCTTTGCGTTACTAGCTTCCTAGATATGCGTTGCTTGCTTGACAGATTTCCGTTGCTAGCTTGTCAGCTTTCGTTTAATTCTTGCCAGCTTTGCGTTGCTACCTTGCTAGTTTTGCGTTTCTATCTTGCTAGATTGTTAGATATGCGTTGCTAGCTTGTTACATTTGTGTTGCTATCTTGCTAGCTTTACGTTTCTAGCATGCTTGCTTTGCGTTGCTAGCTTGCTAGCTTTCCGTAGCTAGTTTGCTAGCTTTCCGTTGCTAGCTTGCTAGCATTCTATATTTGCGTTGCTACCTTACTAGCTTTCGTTGCTAGCTTTCTAGCTTTCCGTTGCTAGTTTGCTAGATTTCTAGATATGTTTTGCTAGCTTGCCATCTTTGTGTTTCTAGCTTGCCAGTTTTGCGTTGCTAGCTTGCCAGCTTTGTGTTGCTAGCTTGCCAGGTTTGAATTGCTAGCTTGCTAGCTTTGCGTTGCTAGCTATCTATTCTTGCGTTGCCAGCTTGCTAGATATGCGTTGCTTGCTTGATAGCTTTTCTTTTCTATCTTGCTAGCTTTGCGTTGCTAGCTTTCTAGTTTTGCGTTGCTAGCTTGCTAGATTGCTAGATGTGCGTCGCTAACTTTTTAGCTTTGCGTTTCTAACTTGCTAGATTTGCGTTTCTTGCTTGCTAGATTTGCGTGGCTAACTTGATAGCTTTGCGTTCCTACCTTGCTAGCTTTCCATTGCTACCTTGCTAGCTTTGAGTTTCTAGCTTCCTAGCTTTGCGTAGCTTGCTTGCTTGCTTTACGTTTCTTGCTTGCTAGATTTGCGTGGCTAACTTGATAGCTTTGCGTTTCTACCTTGCTAGCTTTCCATTGCTAGCTTGCTAGCTTTCCGTTGTTACCTTGCTAGCATTGCGTTGCTGCTCTTGGTAGATTGCTAGATTTGCTTTTCTAGCTTGATTCCTTTGCGTTGCTATCTTTCTGGCGTTGTGTTGCTAGCTCCCTAGTTTTATTTTGCCGACTTGCTAGTTTTGCGTTGCTAGCTTGGTAGCCTTTCGTTGCTAGCTTGCATGCATTGCGATCTTGCTTGCTAGCTTTGTGTCGCTAGCTTGAAATTTTTGCGTTGCTATCTTTCTAGATATGCGTTGCTAGCTTGCCAGATATGCGTTGCTAGCTTGCTAGCTTTGCGTTTGCTAGTTTGCTAGTTTCTCGTTGCTAGCTTGCTAGATAGCCATATATGCGTTGGTAGCTTGCAAGCTTTGCGTTGCTATTTTGACAGTTGGCGTTGCTTGCTTGCCGGCTTTTGCGTTTCTAGCTAGTTAGATTTGCGTGGCTAGCTTGCTAGCTATGCGTTGCTACCTTGCTAGCTTCCTTGCTTTGAGTTTGAATTTTGCAATCTTGGTAGCATTGCTTTGCATGCTTGCAGGTTTTCTTTGCGTTTTTTTGCTTCTTAGCTTTGCGTTGCTACCTTGCTAGCTTGGCGTTGCTAGCTTGCTAGCTTTGCGTTGCTAGCTTGCTAGTTTTGCTTTGCTAGCTTCGTAGCTTTACGTTGATAGCTTGCTAAGTTGGCGTTGCAAGCTTGCTAGTTTTGCGTTTCAATCTTGTTATCTTTGCGTTGATAGCTTGCTAGATATGAGTTGCTAGCTTACCAGCTTTGCGGTGCTAGCATGCCAGCTATGCGTTTCTAGCTTGCCAGCTTTGCGTTGTTAGCTTGCTAGCTTTGCGTTGCTAACTTCCTAATCTTGCGTTCTTAGCTTGGAAGCTTTGCGTTGCTAGCTTCCAAGCATTGCGATCTAGGTTGCTAGCTTTGCGTTCCTAGCTTGCTATTTTTCCGTTGCTAGCTTTCCGTTGTTAATTTGCAAGCTTTCCAGTGCTAGCTTGCTAGCATGCTATAATTGCCTTGCTACCTAATTAGCTTGGCGTAGCTAGCTTTCTAGATTTCCGTTGCTACCTTGCTTGCTTTGCGTTGGTAGCTTGCCAGTTTTTCGTTGGCTAACTTGCAAGTTTTGGGTTGCTAGCTTGCTAGTTTCCGTTGCTAGCTTCTTAGCTTGCTAGATATGCGTTGCTAGGTTAATATTTTTGTGTTGCTAGCTTCCTAGCTTTGATTTGCTAGCTTGCCAGCTTTGCGTTGCTAGCTTGCTATCTTTGTTTGCTAGCTTGCTAGCTTTGCGTAGCTCGATTACTTGCTAATTTTCCTTGCTAGCTTGTTAGCTTTGCGTTGCTATCTTGCTAGAGTTGCGTTGCTGAGCATGTTAGATTATTATATTTGCGTTGCTAGCTTGATAGTTTTGCGTTGCAATATTGCTGGCTTTGCGTTGCTAGCTTGTTATCTCTGGGTTGCTATCTTGGTCCCTTTTCGTTGCTATCTTGCGAGATATGCGTTGAGAACTTGCTACATTTGCGTTGTTAGCTTGCTAGCTTTGCGTTGCTAGCTTGCTAGTTTGCAAAATATGCGTTGGTAGCTTGTCAGTTTTGCGTTACTAGCTTGCCAGTTTGCGTTGCTAGCTTGCCAGGTTTGCGTTTCTAGCATGCTATATTTTTGTGGCTAGCTTGATAGCTTTGCGTTGCTACTTTGCTAACTTTTTCGTTGCTAGCTTGCTTCCTTTGAGTTGCTAGCTTGCTAGCTTTGCGTTGCATGCCTGCACGCTTGGTTTTCGTTGCTTGCTTCCTAATTTTCGTTGCTACCTTGCTAGCTTGGCGTTCCTAGCTTGCTAGCCTCGCGTTGCTAGCTTGCTAGCTTTGCGTTCCTAGCTTGCTACTTTTGCGTTGCTAGGTTGGTAGCTTTGCGTTGCTATCTTGCTAGATTTGCGTTTCTAGCTTGATAGCTTTGCGTTGCTAGTTTGCTATCTTTGCGTTGCTATCTTGCTATATATGCGTTGCTAGCTTGCCAGCTTTGCGTTCGTACCTTGCCAGCTATGCCTTTCTAGCTTGCCAGCTTTGCGTTGTTAGCTTGCTAGTTTGCGTTGCTAGCTTGCGAGCTTTGCGTTTATAGCTTGCTAATTTTGCCTTGCTATCTTGTTAGCTTTGCGTTGCTAGCTTGTTAGCTTTTCCGTTTCTAGCTTGCAAGCATAGCTATCAACCTTGCTAACATTGTGTTCCTAGCTTGCTGTGTGCGTTGCTATCTTGCTAGGTTTCCGTTGCTAGTTTTCTAGCTTCCCGTTGCTAGCTTGCTAGCATGATATATTTGCGTTGCTACATTGCTAGCTTTGCGATGCTAGCTTGCTAGCTTTCCGTTGCTAGCTTGCTAGCTTACTAGATATGCGTTGCTACCTTGCTAGCTTTGAGTTGTTGGCTTGCCAACACTGCGTTGCTAGCTTGATAATTTCCTTTGCAAACTTCTTAGCTTGCTATATATGTTTGCTAGCTTGATAGCTTTGCGTTGCTAGCTTGATATTTTTGCGTTGCTAGCTTCCTTGTTTGTTTTGCTAGTTTGCCAGCTTTGCGTTGCTAGCTTGCTAGCTATTCGTTTCTACCTTTCTAGCTTGGCTTTGATATCTTGTTTTCTTTCCCTTGATATACAGCTGGCTTTGGTTGTTAGCTTGCTATCTTTGCATTGCTAACTTGCTAGCTTTGCGTTCCTAGCTTGGTTGCTTTGCGTTGCTAGCATTCTAGCTTTGCGTTGCTAGTTTGCTACTATTGCCTTGCTAACTTGGTAGCTTTGCTTTGCTAGCTTGCAAGCTTTTGCGATCTTGATTGCTAGCTTTACGTTGTTCGCTTGTCATCTTTGCGTTGCTAGCCTTCTAGATTTGCGTTGCTAGCTTGCTAGATTTTCTTTGCTAGCTTGGTACCTTTGTTTAGCTAGCTTGATATCTTTGCGTTGCTAGCTTGCTTGATATGCGTTGCTAGGCTGCCAGCATTGCGTTGCTAGCTTGCCAGATTTGCGTTGCTAGCTTGTCAGCTTTGATTTGCTAGCTTGCTAGCTTTCCATTCTAGCTTGCTAGATTGCTATTTATGCATTGGTAGCTTGCTAACTTTGCGTTGAAATCTTGTTAGCTTTGCGTTGCTAACTTGCTAGCTTGCTAGATTTACGTTGCTAGCTTGCAAGCATTACGTTGCTAGCTTTCTATCTTTGATATGATAGGTTGCAAGATTTGCTTTCCTATCTTGCTTGCATGGTAGATTTTCGTTGCTAGCTTGCTAGCTTTGCGTTGCTATTTTGCTAGATTTGCGTTGGTAGCTTGTTAGCTTTGCGTTTCTAGCTTCCCATTTTTGCGTTGCTAGCTTGCTATCTTCAAGTTGCTTGGTTCCTAGCTTTGCCATGCAAGCTTGCTAGCTTCAATTTGCTTGGTTGCTAGCTTTGCAATTCAAGCTTGATAGCTTTGCTTTGCTATCTTGCTAGATTTGCGTTACTTGCTTGTTTGCTTTCTTTGCGATTCTTGCTTACTTGCTTTGAGTTCTAAGCTTGCTAGCATTGCGTTGCTATCTTGCTAGCTTTGCGTTGCTAACTTGATAACTTTGCGTTGCTAGCTTGCTAGCTTCGCGTTGCTAGCATGATAGATTGCTAGATATGCGTTGTTTGCTTGCCAGCTTTGCGTTGATAGCTTGCTATCTTTGCATTGCTAACTTGCTAGCTTCGCGTTGCTAGCATGATAGATTGCTAGATATGCGTTGTTAGCTTGATAGCTTTGGGTTGCTAGCTTGCGATTTTGCGTTTCTAGCTTGCTAGCTTTGCGTTGCTACCTTGTTAGCTTTCCGTTGCTACTTTGCTTGCTTTGAGTTGCTAGCTTGTTAGCTTTGCCTTGCATGCTTGCTTGTTTGCTTTGCGTTTCTTGCTTCCTAGCTTTGCGTTGCTACCTTGCTAGCTTGGCTTTACTAGCTTGCTAGCTATGCGTTGCTAGCTTGATAACTTTGCGTTGCTAGCTTGCTAGATTGCTAGATTTGCGTTGTTAACTTGCTAGATTTCGTTGCTATTTTGCTGGCTTTGCGTTGCTAGCTTGTTAGCTTTTCGTTCCTAGCTGGCTAGATTTGCGTTCCTAACTTGCTAGTTTTGTGTTGCTATTTTGGTTGCTTTGTGTTTCTAGCTTGCTAGATTTTCGTTCCTAGCTTGCTAGTTTTGCGTTGCTAGCTTGGTAGCTTTGCGTTGAAGGCTAGCTACCTTTTCGTTGCTAGCTTGCGAGCTTTGCGTTTCTAGCTTGCTACATTTGCGTTGCTAGCTTGCTAGCTTTACGTAGCTAGCTTGCTTATTTTGCGTTTCTAGCTTGCTATCGTTGCGTTGCTAGCTTGCTAGCTTTCCGTTTCTAGCTTGTTAGCTTTGCGTGGTAGCTTGCCAGATTTGCGATGCTAGCTTGCTAGTTTCCGTTGCTAGCTTACTACCTTGCTAGATATGCGTTACTATCTTGTTAGATTTGCCTTGATAGCTTGCTATTTTTGCGTTGCTAGCTTCCTAGTTTTGTTTGTAGCATGCCAGCTTTGCGTTTCTAGCTTGCTAGCTTTGAGTTTCTAGATTGCTAGCTTTGTCTAGCTTGCTTGCTTGCTTGCGTTCGTTCCTAGCTTCCTAGAATTGCGTTGCTAAATTGCTAACTTTGCGTTGCTAACTTGATGTCTTGGCTTTGGTATCTTGCAAGATTTGCGTTCCTATCTTGCGAGCTTTTCGTTTCTAGCTTGCGAGCGTTGCGTTGCTAGGTTGCTACGTTTGCGTTGCTAGCTTGCTAGCTTTGCGTTGTTTCCTTGCTAGCTTTCCGTTGCTAGCTTGCTAGCTTTGCGTTGTTTCCTTGCTAGCTTTCCGTTGCTAGCTTGCTAGCTTTGCGTTGTTTCCTTGCTAGCTTTCCGTTGCTAGCTTGCTAGCTTTGCGTTGTTTCCTTGCTAGCTTTCCGTTGCTAGCTTGCTAGCTTTGCGTTGTTTCCTTGCTAGCTTTCCGTTGCTAACTTGCTAGCTTGCAAGATTTATGTTGCTAGCTTGCCAGATTTGCTTTTCTTACTTGCTATTTTTGCGTTGCTATCTTTGCCATGCTAGATTGATAGCTTTCATTTGCTATCTTGCTAGGTTTGCTTTGCTTGCTTGCTTGCTTGCTTTGCGATTCAAGCTTGCTTGCTTTGCGTTGCTAGCTTGCTAGTTTTGCGTTGCTGGCTTGCTATCTATGCGTTGCTAGCTTGCAAGCTTTCCGTTTATAGTTTGCTAGCTTTCCGTTTGTAGCTTGCTAGCATGATATATTTGCGTTCTACCTTGATAGCATTGTGTTGCTAGCTTGCTAGATTTCCGTTGCTAGCTTGCTAGCTTACTAGATATGCGTTGTTACCTTGCTAGCTTTGCAATGCTTGCTTGCAAGCTTTGCGTTGCTAGATTGAAAGATTTGCGTTGCTAGCTTGCTTGTTTCCGTTGCAAGCGTTTTATTTTCCTAGATTTGCGTTGCTATCATTCTAGCTTTGCGTTTCTAGCTTGCTATATTTGCGTTTCTATCTTGCTCGCTTTCCGTTGCTAGTCTCCTAGCTTTGAGTTGCTAGCTTGCTAGCTTTGCTTTGCATTCTTGCTTGCTTGCTTTGCGTTTCTTGCTTCCTATCATTACGTTGTTACCTTGCTAGCTTTGCTTTGCGAGCTTGCTTACTTTGCGTTTCTAGCTTGCTAGCTTTTCGTTACTAGCTTGCTAGATTGCTAGATTTGCGTTGTTATCTTGCTAGGATTCGTTGCTATTTTGCTGGCTTTGCGTTGGTAGCTTGCTTGTTTTCGTTCCTAGCTTGTTAATTTTTCGTTGCTATCTTGGTAGCTTTGCGTTGTTAGCAAGCTAGCTTTGTGTTCCTAGCTTGCGAGCTTTGCGTTTCTAGCTTGCTATCTTTGGGTTACTAGCTTGCCAGCTTTGCGTAGCTAGCTTGCTAATTTTGCGTTTCTAGATTGGTAGCTTTGCTTTGCTAGCTTGCAAGCATTGCTATCTTTCTTGATAACTTTGCGTTGATAGCTTGCTATCTTTACGTTGCTAGCTTGCTAGCTTTCCGTTGCTAGTTTGCTGGCTTTCGGTTTCTAGATTGCTAGCATGCTAGATTTGCGTTGCTACCTTGCTAGCTTTGCGTTGCTAGCTTGCTAGCTTTCCGTTGCTAACTTGCTAGCTTACTAGATATTCGTTGAGACCTTGCTCGCTTTGCGTTGCTCGCTTGCGAATTTTGCGTTGCTAGCTTGTTAGTTTCAGTTTCTAGCTTGTTACTTTGCTAGATATGCGTTGAAACTTGCTAGATTTGCCTTGCTAGCTTGCTATTTTTGTGTTGCTTTCTTCCTAGCTTTGCTTTGCTAGCTTGCCATCTTTGCGTTTCTAACTTGCTAGCTTTGATTTGTTTGCTTGCTTTCGTTCACAGCTTCCTAGATTTTCGTTGCTAAATTGCTAGCTTTGCGTTGCTACCTTGCTAGCTTGGCTTTGGTAGCCTGCTAGCTTTGCGTTGCTATCTTGCTAGCTTTGCGTTGCTATTTTGATAGATTGCTAGATATGCGTTGTTAGCTTGCCAACTATACGTTGCTAGCTTGCCAATTTGCGTTGCTAGCTTGCCAGGTTTGCGTTTCTAGCTTGCTAGATTTGCGTTTCTAGCTTGCTATCTTTGCTTTGCTACCTTGCTAGCTTTCCGTTTCTTGTTTGCAACTTTGAGTTGCAAGCTTTCTAGCTTTGCGTTGCATGCTTGCTTGCTTGATTTGCGTTTCTCGCTTCCTAGCATTGCGTTGCTACCTTGCTAGCTTGGCGTTGCTTGCTTGCTAGTTTTGCCTTGCTAGCTTTTAAATTGCTCGATTAGAATTTTTTAACTTGCTAGAATTCGTTGCTCTCTTGCTGGCTTTGCGTTGCTTGCTTCCTAGCTTTTCGTTGATAGCTGGCTAGCTATGCGTTCCTAGCTTGCTAGTTTTCCGTTTCTAGTTTGGTAACTTTGCGTTGCTAGCTTGCGAGCTTTGCTTTTCTAGCTTGCATTCTTTGCGTTGCCAGCTTGCTAGCTTTGCGTTGCTAGCTTGCTAATTTTGCGTTGCTAGCTAATAGCTTTACGTTGCTAGCTTGCAAGCATTGCGATTTAGCTTGATAGCTTTGCGTTTCTAGCTTGCCATCTTTGCGTTGCTAGTTTGCTAGCTATCCGTTGCTAGTTTGCGAGCTTTCCGTTGCTTGCTTGCTAGCATGTTAGATTTGCGTTGTTACCTTGCTAGCTATTCGTTGCTAGCTTGCTAGCTTTCCGTTTCTAGGTTGCTAGATTACTAGATATTCGTTGCTACCTTGCTATTTATGCGTAGATAGCTTGCAACATAGGATTTGCTAGCTTGCCAGGTTTGCTTTTCTAGCTTAGTAGTTTCAGTTGCTATCTTGCTACTTTGCTATATATGCGTTGCTTTCTTGCTAGCTTTGCGTTGCTAGCTTGATATTTTTATGTTGCTAGCTACCTAACTTTGCTTTGCAAGCTTGCCAACTTCGCATAGCTAGCTTCTTTGCTTTGAATTGCTAGCTTGCTAGATTTGCGTAGCTTGCATGCTTGCTTCCTTTCGTTGCTAGCTTCCTAGATTTGTGTTGCTAAATGGCTAGGTTGCGTTGCTAGCATTGTTGCTTTGCGTTGCTACCTTGCTAGCTTGGCTTTGGTAGCTTCCTAGCTTTGCGTTGCTATCTTGCTAGCTTTGCGTTGCTAGCTTGCTAGTTTTGGTTGCTGGCTTTGTTATCTTTGCGTTATTAGCTTGCAAGCATTGCGATCTAGTATGCTAGCTTTGCGTTGCTAGCTTGCTATCGTTGCGTTGCTAGCTTGCTAGCTTTGGGGTGCAAGCTTGCAAGCTTTGCGTTGCTAGCTTGCTATCGATGCGTTGCTAGCTTGCTAGCTTTGCGGTGCAAGCTTGCAAGCTTTGCGTTGCTAGCTTGCTCTCTTTGCGTTGCTAGCTTGCAAGATATGCGTTGCTAGCTTACCAGGTTTGCGTTTCTAGCTTGCTAGGTTTGCGTTGCTAGCTTGCTAGATTGCTAGATTTGCGTTGGTAACTTGCTAGCTTTGCGTTGCTAGCTTACTAGATTTGCGTTGCTAGTTTATTAGCTTTGCCTTGATAGCTTGCTAGCTTTGCGTTCCTAGCTTGCTAGTTTTGCGTTTCTAGCTTGGTAGCTTTTCGTTGCTATCTTGCTAGCATTGTGATATAGCTTGCTAGCTTTTCGTTGCTAGCCAGTTTCTTTTGCGTTGCTAGCTTTCTAGCTTTGCGTTGCAAGCTTGCTATCTTTGCGTTGCTAGCTTGCTAGATATTCGTTGCAAACTATCCAGCTTTGCGTTGCTAGCTTGCCAGCTTTGCGTATCTAGCTTGCTAGCTTTGCGTTGCTAGCTTGCTAAATGGCTAGGTTTGCGTTGCTATCTTGCTAGCTTTGCGTTTATAGCTTGCTAGCTTTGCGTTGCTAGCTTGCTAGCTTTGCGTTGCTAGCTTCCTAGCTTTGCGTTGTTAGCTTGCTATCTTTCCGTTGCTAGCTTAGTAGCATGCTAGATTTCCGTTGCCACCTTATTAGGTTTTCGTTGCAAACTTTCAACTTTCCGTTGCTAGCTTGCTAACTAGCTATATATGCGTTGTTACCTTGCTAGCTTTGCGATGATAACTTGTCAATTTTGTGTTGCTAGCTTGCCAGGTTTGCGTTGCTTGCTATCCAGCTTTGCGTTCTAACTTGCCAGCTTTGCTTTGCTAGCTTGCCTGCTTTGCGTTGCTAGCTAGCCAGGTTTGCGTTGCTAGCTTGCTATTTACCGGTGCTAGCTTGCTAACTTGCTAAATATGCGTTTCTAGCTTGCTAGTTTTGCGTTGCTGGCTTGCTAGCTTTGCGTTGATAGCTTCCTAATTTTGCGTTACTAGCTTGCCAGCTTTGGGTTGCTAGCTTGCTAGCTTTGAGCTGCTAACTTCCTAGATTTGTGTAGCTTGCTTGCTTGCTTTGCGTTTTTTGCTTGCTTGCTTCCGTTGCAAGCTTCCTAGATTTGCGTTGCTAAATTGCTATCTTTGCGTTGATAGTTTGGTAGATTTGCGTAGGTACCTTGCTAGCTTGGCTTTCCTAGCTTGCTAGCTTTATGTTGCTAGCTTGCTCGCTTTGCGTTTCCAGTTTGGTAACTTTGCGTTGCTTGCTTGCAAACAATGCGATCTAGCTTGCTAGCTTTGCGTTGCTAGCTTACTAATTTTGCGTTGTTTGGTTGCCAGCTTTGCGTTTCTAGCTTGCCAGCTTTGCTTTGCTAGCTTGATAGCTTTGCGTATCTAGCTTGCTAAGTTTTCGTTGCTAGCTTGCTAGCTTTCCTTTGCTAGCTTATTATCTTTGCGTTGCTACTTTTGTA